>NC_038255.2:22440447-22740447 GCF_000004515.6 Glycine max | reverse complement strand
CGACGTTTCCCACAAATAAACGTTGGTGGCGACTCCGCGCATCTTTCCCCCTTTGGAAAGCGCACCCGTGAGCCTCGCCCTCGCTCGCCCACGAAGGGCACGTTGCGACAGTTGGCGACTCCACTGGGGATCTTTTTGTGAGTTAGGCCTATTTTAGGAATTGTGGAATTGTAAAACTTTGTGTGTGCATTTGTTGAACTGTGTAAAAAGTAAATAACTGTTGTCTATTTCGCATTCGTTACACTGCATTCTAAGCACCCACGGGTTTGAGTAAAAAAGGGGCCCTACACCCGGGTTCATGGGAATTTAAGGAGTGGAGGTGAATCTATCATCATGCTAGGTCTCCGACTTGCTTGATAATAGTGAAACCTCGTCTAGAGCTTTCTCTCTTTATAATGTGTTGTCGCTGGTATTCCATACCGCCACAATATTGTTATCTTGAGTGATGATACCTCTAGAAAACAGCCGTGTGAGTTATGAATTGTTGGGGAGTAGTTATTAGAGACCCCTAGATATTGTCCTAGGTTCCCAAATAGGGGCAAAGAGCAAACACGCTCCGTGCCATTCGTTCTCATGCATTTTTTTCATAAAATAGCACTAGTTTATAGTTTTGCTAGTGATGTTGTTTTCTTTGGAGTGATACGTAACCTTTTTAAATGCTACGTTGAGGTGCCATCATGCCCAAAACGTAGCATTAAAGTTGGATCTCTGCGGTCTCGTATGTGTGAATTACCCCTTTTGTGTTGTTTTCTTTCCATTTCATGCATACGCATTGCATCATTCATGTCGGAGTCTTGATCCACCTCTTTTTTAGGTAAAATGATGGGGACAAATCAAAACATCAAAAGGTTTTATCAAGTCAAGGTTAAAGGTCTAGATGTCACTAGCCTCAAGGAATTGGGACGATTGATGGGACCCCTCCAAAGGAAAGCCTTCCGCAAAGTTTACGGGAAGATTCTAGATTTGACCGTAGCGGAGGTATTTACGGAAGCCGTCGTATCCCTCGCCCAATACTATGACCAGCCATTGAGGTGTTTCACGTTTGGGGACTTCCAAATGGTGCCAACTATTGAGGAGTTTGAAGAGATATTAGGATGCCCTCTCGGGGGGAGAAAACCGTATCTTTTCTTCGGCTTTCTTCCTTCCTTGAGCAAGGTTGCGACTGTGATTGGAGATTCAGCAAAAGAGTTGGATCGCATAAAGCAAATTCGGAACGGCATAGTGGGCCTGCCTCGGAAATACTTGGAAGACAAGGCAAGGGATATGGCGAGCCAAGAGAAGTGGGGCCCGTTTGCAGATATTTTAGCCTTGCTGATTTTTGGGGTTGTCCTCTTTCCGAACGTTGACGGCTTGGTAGACTTAGCCGCCATTGATGCTTTCCTCGCATATCACCATAGCAAGGAAAGTCCAGTGGTGGCTATCTTGGCAGATTTTTTCGACACCTTTGACCGGAGGTGTGAGAAAAACAGTGCACGGATTGTCTGTTGTTTACCCGCTCTCTGTGTATGGTTGATTTCACACCTGTTCCGAGAAGACACGAGACACCCGTGTCCGCTTCAAAGCTATCGCTCGTGCGCCGAAAAAGGAAGAGTCGTTTGGGACCAACATTTGGCTGGGATAGGGGGCAGCATGATCAATTGGTTTCCTCGTTGGAAGGAAGGCAAGGAAGGAGTTCTTTTCTCGTGTGGGGACTATCCTAATGTTCCACTGATAGGGACTAGGGGTTGTATTAATTATAATCCCGCACTCGCCATAAGACAGCTAGGGTATCCCATGAGGGGAGCACCAACCGAAGAAAGTCTCTCGCCTTTCCTTGTGAGGGATCTAGGCGCGCAAGGTCTCAAGGTTATACAAAGAATCCACAAAGCGTGGAGGAGTCCGTTGAGGAAAGACAAGGAGCTTAGGGGCATCCGAAACAGCGTCATTGGAGGTTATCATGGATGGCTAAGAATTCACACGCAGGGCTTAGGTTGGCTCTCCAAATTGAAATTTGTCGATGAGGAGAACTTCGAAGCTCCGGAGGAAGATGAAGAAGTCCGAGCTCTAAAGTTAGAGTTAGGGAAGGCGAGACTCGCCAAGGAGAAGTTCAAATCAGCTGCTACACACATTCGGAAGGAGTGCACCGAGTTACAAGAGGAAAACGCGGCCACTGCAAGAACTCTTGAACAATAAACCAAAAGGACCCGTAAGGAGGAACATGGCCGAGAAAAATTCCGAGGAGCATTGTGGGGTAGCAACAATGAGCTCAAGCTCCGAAGAGAGGAGAGAGATCGGTCACGGGTGCATGGCATGATCTTAAAAGAAGAGTTAGTTGCTTGCACGAGGTCCAAAAGGAGTTTAGCTCAACACTTGGAAGCCACGGAGCAAAGCATGCTAGCCATCATAGGGCAATACAAGGAAGAATTGAACCATTCCATGGCCCATGAACAAAAGCTAGTGGAGGATTTTGCACAAGTGTATGCCAAAAAAGAAGCAAGAGGGAGGGTGATTGATGCGCTGCATCAAGAAGCGACTATGTGGATGGATAGATTCGCCTTGACCTTGAATGGAAGTCAAGACCTCCCGCGTCTATTAGCCAAAGCAAAAGCCATGGCCGAAGTGTGTACTGCCCCCGAGGAGATTCATGGGCTAATCAATTACTGTCAACACATGATAGATTTGATGGCCCATATAATTTGGAATCGTTAGGTTCTGTTGTAACACCTTTGTATATCTTGGCTAGATGAAAGCTTTGTTCTTTTTATAAAATGAGAAGTTCTGGACTCATTACGTTATCTAAAAATCTTGGGGTGGATCCAAGTGCTCCGATCATCCATTTGCATACTCATGTTTTGGTGGCATACTCACCGTTGTTTATTTCTATAGGAATTTCATCATAACTAAGAAAACACCAAGGCACCCCTATAACACTCGATCCAGAAAAATGGATAATGAAGAGGGCGTGCAGGAACAGATGAAGGCCGACCTATCGGCCTTAAAAGATCAAATGGCTTCCATCTTGGAGGTCATGTTAAAACTCCCGAAAACCATAGAGGATAAAGCCATCGCAACCGCCTCCAGTACAGTTAGGGAAGCGGAGCCGGTGCTGCAGCCTGCCTTGTATCCGGGCCTAGACAGAAACACGGTCGTGTTCGGTCGAAGGTATAGTCCGCAAGCTTATCCTTATGGCCTACCTCCGGACTTCACCCCCCGTGCCACTCCGGAAGATTTAAGCCAAGCCCCTACTTTTGAGGGGCAACTCCCACCTTATGAAGACTATCCCGGACAAGACGATGGGGAAGGAGATACCCATCTTGGCCCCCTGCTCCACCTCAAAGATCCATCCCCGCATGAACTACCCCAGCCGAACATAGTCCGCCATATCCCGGCCTCACCCACACCCGTAAAAGAATTTGTTCCCTTTGCGGAAGATAAGGGAAAGATTGAGGCGCTTGAAGAGAGGTTAAGAGCAGTCGAGGGCCTCGGTAATTACCCATTCTCAGATTTGGCAGATTTATGTCTTGTGCCCAACATCGTCATCCCTCCCAAGTTTAAAGTACCAGACTTTGATAAGTACAAAGGGACGACATGTCCAAAAGGGCATCTCCGGATGTATTGCCGGAAGATGGGGGCGTATTCTACGGACGAAAAGTTGTTGGTCCATTTCTTTCAAGACAGCTTGGTCGGGGCAGCTGTAGCATGGTATACCAATCTGGAAGCTTCCCAGATCCGATCATGGAAGGACTTGGCAACTGCCTTCATTAGGCAGTACCAGTACAATACGGACATGGCTCCCGATCGGAACCAGCTTCAGGGTATGACTAAATGAGAGCATGAGTCCATTAAGGAATATGCCCAGAGATGGAGAGATCTCGCAGCCCAAGTCGTACCGCCCATGACGGAAAGGGAGATGATCACAATTGTGGTAGATACGTTACCCACGTTCTAATATGAAAAGCTGATAGGCTACATGCCAACTAACTTTGCGGACCTCGTCTTCGCCGGAGAAAGGATTGAATCCGGGCTACGAAAAGGCAAGTTCGAATATGCTGCCAATATGGCCCCCAACAACAACAGAAGAGCCCCAGCAATGGGCGCGAGGAAAAAGGAAGGAGACGCCCACGCGGTCACCACCGCCCCAACATGGATGAAAGCACCCCAAAATATCCAAAGCTCATACCAGCCCAATCCCCCAAATTTTTTAATCCGAGCCGGGAATTCCCTCCCGACTCAAGTAAAAGGACCACCCGCAGCAGAAAGAGCGCCGGCCCAACGCACAGCTCCAGCCGCACCCCGGCCAGTTAATAATACAGCCCCCGGCGCGACCTATAAATATGCACAGCACCCGAAAGACAACTTCCCTCCTATTCCCATGGCATATTCCGAGTTATGGCCTTCATTATTGGAGAATCACTTGGTGGTGGCCATACCCGGGAAGGTTCTCCAGCCACCCTACCCCAAGTGGTATGATCCGGGTGCCAAGTGTGTGTACCATAGTGGAGTTCGCGGACACCATATTGACTCCTGCATCCCGTTCAAGTATAAAGTGCAGCATCTGATTAGTGCCGGCTGGCTAGCGTTTCAGGAAGAAGGCCCAAATGTTAAAACCAACCCGCTAGCTAGTCATGGAGGTGCTAGCGTGAACGCCGTCGAAGAGGACGGGCCATCACGGACAAAGAGGTTGGGAGACGTGGCTACTTCTAGACGCTTCATCTATCAATCACTGCAAGCGGCGTGCATGGTCTCCCGAGGTGGAGATGAAAGGGATGAATGTTTTTTTCACCTCGGGGAGTCGCATGACATGGAAACCTGTCCCGTGGTGGAAGAATTGCTTCAGCGGCTCATGGATTGCGGGCAGCTTGAAGTGTTCAAAGGAGGGAAGGAAGAACCACAAATTTGCATGCAGTCGGAAGAGAAGAAGGTTCCTCTAACCCCCAAGGCCCTAGTGATATGTTTTACTAGGAAAGGGATCGGCTCCACACCCATATACCCGCGGGCGGCGCCCAAGCCAACGCCATTTGCATATCAAAGTGATAAGGCCGTTCCGTGGAAGTATACCCCTCCCGCGTCCAGCGAAAGAGTTGCAACCGAAGTTGACTCCCTGGCGGAAGTGCCCTCTAAAGGGAACGCGCCCATGGTCCAAGAGCCCACAGACATAGCCACCCCCTCGAAGGAAGTAGATCCTCCCATGGCAAGAGGAGTCGAAAAGAAAGAGGGACTTCAAGAAAAAACTGTGACTTTGGAAGAGGCCCATGAGTTCCTCCGCCTCATCCAACAAAGCGAGTTTAAGGTAGTCGAGCAACTGAATAAAACTCCAGCAAGGATCTCTTTGCTTGAACTATTCATAAACTCCGAGCCTCATCGTGCGCTGTTGATGAAGGTTCTTAACGATGCCCATGTAGCACATGATATCTCAGTGGAGGGTTTCGAAGGCATCGTTAATCATATAACCACCAACAACTACATCGCGTTTACGGAAGAAGAGATTCCCGTTGAGGGGAAAGGACACAACAAGGCTCTACATGTGTCGGTGAGATGTATGGACCACGTTGTCGCAAAGGTACTTATCGACAACGGATCGAGTTTAAATGTAATGCTGAAGACCACTTTGGAAAAGCTTCCTTTTAGTGCGTCACGTTTAAAACCGAGCTCGATGGTGGTGCGAGCCTTTGATGGTACTCAGCGGGAAGTAATGGGGGAAATCGACATTCCCATTCAGATAGGCCCCCACACTTGCAATGTGGTGTTTCAAGTAATGGATATAAATCCTGCCTATAGCTGCCTCTTGGGAAGACCGTGGATTCATGCCCTGGGAGTGGTCCCTTCAACGCTTCACCAGAAATTGAAGTTCACAGTGGGTGGACTTTTAGTGATAGTGTCGGGTGAAGAGGATATGTTAGTGAGCTGCCCCTCCTCCGCACCGTACGTAGAAGCGGCGGAAGAATCATTGGAAATGGCTTTCCAATCCTTTGAGGTGGTGAGCTGCGCCTCTGTGGAACCGAGTCCGTCGCTACCTTCTCTCTACAAAGCGGCCATAATCGTGGCGCATGATATGCTCAGGAACGGATTTGAGCCCGGAATGGGTCTCGGCAAGGACTGCCTCGGGAATGCCGACGTGGTCGATATCAAGGGAAATCCATACAACTATGGATTAGGGTATGAACCCGGGATGCCAGGGAGGAGGAACGTGCCGTCAAGATTTCGGGCGGATAGGGCATTGCCCGGCCGTATTAGCCAGTGTTTCACCAGCGCTGGAATGGCGTCCGAGGAGGAGGTGGCTGCAATAGAAGAGGAGTTCCCTCAAGACCCACCAAGTTTTGTGCAACCATGCCACCCCGATTCCCAAGTGGGGAACTGGCGCGTGATAAGCCAGTCAGAAATCTATGCCGCTGATTCAATGTAATTAGAGCCTATAGATTTCCGTTCTCTTTTGTTTTGTGAAACCTACCTTATTAAATAAACAAAGAGATCTTGTTTCATATGTTCTTGCAGTACCACCCTTTCTCATATAATTTTCCATGTTTTTGTTTCTTTTGTCTTGTTTGGTATAGATATGAGGGTTGATTCTTTGAGGATCCTAACAACGAGGGTTTGACAATCGATTTCGATCAAGATATAAGCCAAACGATAAATGAGGAAGAGGAAGAGGACGTCCTGTCGCCGAAATTGGAGAGGTTGGTCGCTCAGGAAGAACGTGAAATGAAGCCTCACCAAGAAGAAACCGAATTAGTAAACTTAGGGACCACGGAGGAAAAGAAAGAAGTGAAGGTAGGAACCGGTATGACCGCGCCTATCCGCCAAGGCTTGATAACCCTTCTTGAAGAGTATCAAGATGTCTTTGCGTGGTCGTATCAAGACATGCCCGATCTGGATTCCGACATTGTGCAGCATAAGTTGCCTTTGAATCATGGGTCTTCTCCGGTTAAGCAAAAGTTACGAAGAATGAGACCTGAGATGTCCTTAAAAATTAAAGAAGAAGTAAGGAAGCAGTTTGATGCTGGTTTCTTAGCTGTGGCACGGTACCCGGAGTGGGTGGCAAATATTGTCCCAGTCCCGAAAAAGGACGGCAAGGTTCGAATGTGTGTAGACTACCGGGACTTGAACCGAGCCAGTCCTAAAGACAACTTTCCCCTGCCACACATTGACATATTGGTAGATAATACAGCCAAATTCGCCCTTTTCTCATTTATGGATGGTTTCTCGGGGTATAATCAAATAAAGATGGCGCCCGAAGATGTAGAGAAGACCACTTTCGTCACCCTATGGGGGACATTCTGCTATAAAGTGATGGCCTTCGGGTTGAAAAACGCTGGGGCAACCTATCAACGTGCCATGGTGGCGTTGTTCCATGACATGATGCATAAGGAAATAGAGGTCTACGTAGATGACATGATTGCCAAGTCTCGGACTGAGGACGAACACCTTGTCAATCTGCGTAAGCTGTTTGGAAGGTTGCGGAAATACCAATTAAAACTGAACCCAACCAAATGCACTTTTGGGGTGAAGTCGGGGAAGCTGCTAGGATTTATCGTAAGTCAGAAAGGGATAGAGATAGATCCCGAGAAAGTGAAGGCCATCCTTGAAATGCCGCAACCACGCACGGAGAAGCAGGTTCGAGGATTTTTGGGCAGGTTGAATTATATCGCGAGATTTATCTCGCAACTCACCCCTACCTGTGAACCCATTTTTAAGCTGTTACGTAAGAACCAAGCGGTCCTATGGAACAGTGACTGCCAAGAGGCCTTCGAGAAGATCAAACAGAGTCTCGCGAATCCCCCGGTGCTCATGCCGCCTGTAACAGGAAGACCTCTTTTCCTGTACATGACCGTGTTGGACGAGTCTATGGGGTGCGTGTTGGGTCAGCATGATGATTCTGGGAAAAATGAGCAAGCCATCTACTATCTGAGCAAGAAGTTTACCGCATGTGAAATGAATTACTCAATGTTGGAAAGGACGTGTTGTGCTCTGGTATGGGCATCACATCGGCTTAGGCAGTACATGCTCAGCCATACCACGTGGCTTATTTCCAAAATGGATCCCGTAAAATACATCTTTGAAAAACCGGCCCTCACGGGACGAATCGCCAGGTGGCAGGTACTATTGTCTGAATTCGATATCGTTTACGTCACCCAAAAGGCGATAAAAGGAAGTGCCTTAGCAGATTATTTGGCCCAGCAACCCCTCCAGGATTATCGGCCGATGCACCCCGAGTTCCCAGATGAAGATATCATGGCCCTGTTTGAAGAGAAGCGGACGCATGAGGACCTAGACAAATGGATTGTTTGCTTCGATAGGGCATCAAATGCTTTGGGCCACGGAGTAGGGGCAGTCCTTGTATCCCCGGATGATCAGTGTATTCCTTTCACGGCTAGGCTAGGTTTTGATTGTACCAACAATATGGCCGAGTACGAAGCATGCACCCTCGGGGTTCAGGCGGCCATTGATTTTGATGTAAAACTACTCAAGGTGTATGGAGACTCAGCTTTGGTGATACGCCAGTTGAAAGGAGAATGGGAAACTAGGGATTCGAAGTTGATACCCTATCAAACCCATATCTTGAGGTTAGCCAAGTACTTTGACGACATTTCCTTCCACCACATACCTCGGGAAGAGAATCAGATGGCTGACGCACTAGCCACCCTGGCATCCATGTTCCAACTTGCCCCACACGGGGATCTGCCATACATCGAATTCAAATCTCAAGGTAGGCCAGCATATTGTTATGCAATAAAGGAAGAGCGGGATGGGAAACCGTGGTATTTCGACATCAAGCGGTATGTCGAGAATAAGGAATTCCCACCAGGGATTTCTGACAATGACAAGAGGACGTTGAGGAGATTGGCTACTGGTTTCTTTGTAAGTGGTACCATCTTGTACAAACGAAACCACGACATGACCCTCCTACGATGTGTAGATGCCAAAGAGGCGAACTTCATGATTGAGGAGATCCACGAAGGTTCCTTTGGGACACATACCAATGGGCATGCTGTGGCCAAAAAAATCCTCAGGGCCGGCTATTATTGGCTCACCATGGAAAGCGATTGCTGCGCTCATGTCAGGAAATGTCATAAATGTCAGGCATACGCGGACAACGTCAATGTTCCGCCACATCCTCTGAATGTTATGTCCACCCCTTGGCCTTTTTCTATGTGGGGAATAGATATCATTGGGGCCATAGAACCCAAAGCGTCGAATGGTCACCGCTTCATTCTTGTGGCGATAGATTACTTCACCAAATGGGTTGAAGCAGCCTCCTATACTAACGTCACAAAGAATGTGGTAGTTAGATTCATAAAGAAGGAGTTGATTTGTCGATACGGACTCCCCAGGAAGATCATTACTGACAATGGCACCAATCTGAACAATAAGATGATGCAGGAGATGTGCGAAGACTTCAAGATCCAGCATCATAACTCTACCCCTTATCGGCCAAAGATGAATGGGGCTGTAGAGGCTGCGAATAAGAATATCAAGAAGATTGTTCAAAAGATGACGGTGTCATACAAGGATTGGCATGAGATGTTGCCTTTCGCCCTACACGGATACAAAACCTCGGTACGAACTTCTACTGGGGCAACACCGTATTCTTTGGTTTATGGGATGGAGGCAGTACTCCCATTTGAGGTAGAAGTTCCTTCTCAGAGGATAATGGCGGAGTCGGGCCTAGAAAAGTCAGAATGGGCTCAAGCACGCTACGACCAACTTAACCTTATTGAAGGTAAGCGTTTGGCCGCCATGAGCCATGGTTGTTTGTATCAACGAAGGATAAAGAACGCATTCGACAAGAAGGTACGCCCGCGCAAGTTCAACGAGGGAGACCTCGTGCTGAAGAAGATGTCCCACGCTGTTAAAGATAATCGAGGCAAGTGGGCCCCGAATTATGAAGGACCTTTCGTTGTGAAAAGAGCTTTTTCTGGGGGTGCTCTGATACTCACCCACATGGATGGCGAGGAATTGCCTTCGCCCATGAACTCCGATGTAGTTAAACGATATTACGCTTAAGGTCTGGGGCAATCGAGGGGACCGTTGCAGTTTCTTTTAAATTCTGAGTTTTTTGTTGGTTTCCTCCAGGGATTCCTTTCCTTTGTATTTGTCTTGTTCTTTTAAAAAAAGAAAAGATAGGCAAGGTTTTAGTCCCCCCTTTGGTGTTTCAAACTTTGTGTTTTAGATTTTTTATAAGCATGAGCCCTCTTCGCTCGGTGTATGGGGTGCCCCAAACGCTTATTTTAAAATTGAACCTAACCAGCCTTCACTAAAATAAAATCATCGCATTAGAAACATTCATACATTCATACATGCACATGCATATCTTGTGATAGCAAAGAGTAGAATCGTCTCAGGCCACGGTCAGAAGTCAAGACAAATCAATGGCAGAAATCAACCAAGGTAAGACGATGACCGGTCACGATTGGCCGCGTATTTTTGTTTCCTACTTGCAGGTACATAGGGACGGATGCAAGTGAGGATGGGGTCACGACCGACCAATCGTTGCCCCTTCCCGGCGCTAAACAAGCAGAGAACGTCGCTGCAAGGCAGCCCAGTATCCTTTGTGTTCGCAGTTTCTTTTACTATTTGTTTGTTTTAAATAAGTAATCGACGCCTAATTCTAACTTAAGTAGGTTCAAGTTAGGCAAACGCTAGCCCGTAAGGGAGGAGGGGACATGGTTAATGTTCCCCTCAAAAAAAAAAAAAAAGTGGCAGGTTAGCTCGCCTGGGCTAACCAAAAATAAAATGAACTAAAAAATCCTAATAAAAAGAAAGAAGCGTTGTGAATAAAAGTCATGTCCCCTCAGAAAGGAAAAAGGTTTTTATTCGTACATGTATGTAAAAGGAAAATGTGTATAGAGGATCTTTGTGTGTAAAGGATGCGCGGAAAGGAATTCTTGTGTGGGTGAGCAACGAGTGTATATGAAGAAACCTTTGTGTGAACCATAAGGGTTTGTTGGGAAAAATGAAAATCTTTGAATGTAAATAGGGTTTGTATATAGACCGTGTGACATAAGAAGAAGAGTTCTAATGCGTGTACAGAAGAAGTTTGTCATAGATGTATAAAGAAAGATTTTCCTCATAAAGAACCACAAGTGTATAGTTTTAGTGAACATATTTAAAAATAAAACAAAAAGTAAAAAGAAAGAAAGACCGCAAAGATCGACATGTTGTAGTTAAGAAGTATGAATCATTCGTAAAGAGCAAACGCATCTTCTGGAAACAGGGGACCGATGCTAAGAGTTTATTTTCCGGAATGAACCGAGATAAGGATGGATGAATGCATTGAACTGATGAAAGAACATAATTTGGAAATGTTGGGTTTGTCTGTGTAAATTCCCAACCGTAGTGTCACAATGCCATAAAAGGGATGCTTGAGTGCCCACCTGGCTGTAGCCATGACTAATTTTGCACGTTATTTTCAAATCATCATTGTCACGCGTGCCTTATGGAATAATGTGGAAGTTCGGTCCGAGACCGACACCTTGTCACCCAGATTTGTTTCGCCCCAGATATCAAGATTGGGTTCCCACGATAAAAGACCCCATTGAAACACAACCTCGGACCTTTTTGAACCTTGGCCTGTAAAAAAGGAATCCTCATTCTTTCCCCCGAAGCAAAGGACAGTGAAATCTCCTCAAGGGAGAGCGAATGGAATGCTAAAACCCGATTTCCCAAAGAAAGGGATGGGGAAGGAAAAGTAAAGAGAAAGAGAAGGAAGAAATGGAAAGAAAGAAGGAAAAAGAAAAAATGAAAATAAAGAAAAGAACAAAAGAAAGAAAAGGAAGGATTCCCGATCAAAGATCGAAAGGAAGCGAAAAGGGAAAAGAAGCAATTCTCGATCAACGAAAGAAAGAGGATAGAAAGTCTCCAAAGCCAGATTGCCACTCAGAATCATTCTTGACTGGCAATATCCCACCCCACATGAACAAAGAGGAAAAGACCGAAACACCCAGCTTCCTCTCCAAAAATGCTGACCTCGAGAAAATCCTATTGGTCCGTGATCGTACGTTTGATCTATGTTTCCCCTGCGTGTTCATTTGAAAGCTAGAAGTTGACGTCCTACTCTTCATTCTCGGTTGCAAGGAAGATTACCCTTGGCACAAGTATATTGCTTCTCTAAGATGTGGTGCTCTCGAGAATGATTTATTTTTCTTTGCAAAAAGCATGTTATCCTGTTAGGTGGAAAAACCCGGTGGACCGTTCGGTCCCGCCAACACCCTTTTTCGAAGCCACGTGAATGAATTGCGTTGTCATTCATGTGTCCTCCATTTTCGAGTTTGGAGCTATGTTCCATGATTGCCTAAGAGAGGACCCTCAAGGCAATCCTCCATTCTCACCCTGTTCCGGAGCCACGTGAATGAATTGCGTTGTCATTCATGTGTCCTCCATTTTTGAGTTTGGAGTTGTGTTCCATGATTGCCTAAGAGAGGACCCTCAAGGCAATCCTCCATTCTCACCCTGTTCCGGAGCCACGTGAATGAATTGCGTTGTCATTCATGTGTCCTCCATTTTCGAGTTTGGAGCTGTATTCCATGATTGCCTAAGAGAGGACCCTCAAGGCAATCCTCCATTCTCATCCTGTCCCGGAGTCACATGAATGTTATTGCTTAGGGCTGTTCATGTGTCCTCCGTTTTCGAGTTTGGAGCTATGTTCCATGATTGCCTAAGAGAGGACCCTCAAGGCAATCCTCCATTCTCACCCTGTTCCGGAGCCACGTGAATGAATTGCATTGTCATTCATGTGTCCTCCATTTTCGAGTTTGGAGCTGTGTTCCATGATTGCCTAAGAGAGGACCCTAAAGGCAATCCTCCATTCTCACCCTGTTCCGGAGCCACGTGAATGAATTGCGTTGTCATTCATGTGTCCTCCATTTTCGAGTTTGGAGTTGTGTTCCATGATTGCCTAAGAGAGGACCCTCAAGGCAATCCTCCATTCTCATCCTGTCCCGGAGCCACATGAATGTTATTGCTTAGGGCTGTTCATGTGTCCTCCGCTTTCGAGTTTGGAGCTGTGTTCCATGATTGCCTAAGAGAGGACCCTCAAGGCAATCCTCCATTCTCATCCTGTCCCGGAGCCACATGAATGTTATTGCTTAGGGCTGTTCATGTGTCCTCCGCTTTCGAGTTTGGAGTTGTGTTCCATGATTGCCTAAGAGAGGACCCTCAAGGCAATCCTCCATTCTCATCCTGTTCCGGAGCCACATGAATGTTATTTCTTAGGGCTGTTCATGTGTCCTCCACTTTCGAGTTTGGAGCAGAGTTTCATGATTGCCTAAGTGCGGACCCTCAAGGCAATTCTCCATACTCCACCTTTGTTCGGAGCACCATGAATGTCATTGCCTAGCGCTGTTCATGTGTCTCCATTATCAAGTGCGAAGCTTCTGGTGACTGGGAAGCACGTTATTCTGTTGTTTTCCAGATCGGTTCCTTCGCCAAGTATGTGTATAGGTGTATATGTGTATTATGTTCATTGTTCTTTGTTATTGTTTGTATTTTGTTTTGTGCAGAAGAAAAAAGAAGGAATGGAGACGAGAATCGTCATCACAGAAAGGGCAGGACGGACGAAATCAGTGTCCTATCTTTGCTTTCCTCTTATCTCCAATGAGAGGTAAGTAAAGAGGGGCAACTGTCACACCCTAATTTCGTCCGGGGATTATTACTTGATGACATGCAATAAATGAAGTCCCGAGACGTCTCAGAAATCCAAAAGGAAGCAGGCTTGCGTAATCCGTGAAATTCCATAATGTGGCGGAAATCGAAAAGAGGTGTTTTTGCGCAATCCGTGAGTTTCCGTAACTTCTTTGAAAGCCAAAAAAGAGTAAATACATAATCCGTAAGGATTCGTAACCTTGCGGAAGGAGAATAAGTATTGTTACAAAATTCGTAAAGTTTCGTAACGTTACGGAAAAAGAATTACAAAAAAAATAGAGAAGGGGGGTGCATTTAGTAAAAAGGGGGGTGTAAATAGCAACCAAGCCCACTTGGGCCCTCCAGAAGATTCCTCCAGAAGGTTGTTGCTTCTGGAGGAAGCAACCTTGCTCGCCTGGGCGAGCTGGGTGGCAAGCTTCTCCCCTATTTTGCTATAAATAGGGGAAGAAGTGAAGAAGAAAAGGGTTCAGCCCCTTAGGCACTTCTCTCTCTCTCGAATTTGCTGAGGAAAATTATTTCCGTGAAGAAAATCCAAGCCGAGGTGCTTCCGTAATGTTTCCGTGAGTAATTACGCGAAGATTCTCGACCGTTCTTCAAGATTCATCGTTCGTTCTTCGTTTTCTTCAGTCTTCAACGGGTAAGTACCTTAAACCAAGCTTTTCAATTCATTCTATGTACCCGTGGTGGTCCACATTTTGTTGCATGTATTTTTATTCTTGTTTTTGTCTACTTTTTATACCCCCTTTTGACGTGCTTAAGCCGTTTATTTAAGTCATTTCTCGCTTAATCTAAAAAATAAAATAAATTTCCACCGAATATTTGAATCGTATCATCCGTTAATTTTGGTTAAAATGAATTCCGACCGTTCGGTCGTACCGTAACCACGTTGGAAATCAAAAAAGAGGTAAAATAATAATATAATAATAAAAAAATACCTTTTAGTAAAATAAAAGCGTAAGATCAATCGGACGTTTTCTCTTTGGGATTTCTCTTTCTTAATTGAATTGACTAATAACTAAAGTGAAACTAAGGCTAAAATCAACTCGCCTAGTCAAGCTCGTCCACAAAAATAGGTTTTTGAAAGTTTATCATGTCAATTTCTTACTAAGTAAAAAAAAGGATCATTTTTAAGGTCCAACGCCTTAAAATGATCACCCCTCAAGTAAAAAGAATCACTTGATTCACGCATAAGAAAGAACTACGTTGGTCTGATTTCCTCTCCAAAGGAGTGTACGTAGGAGCAAAAGCCCCGCTTTTGTCGACCTCAAAAAAATAAAAAGAAATAAAAGTTAAGGTAACACAATTCCCACAATTCTAAAAAATAGACTGTTGTCCTTCGAGACAAACGTGAGAGGTGCTAATACCTTCCTCAAGCGTAAATACAACTCCCGAACTTAGAATTTTCATTTTGACCAGTTTCCTTCGGTTTTTCCGACGTTTCCCACAAATAAACGTTGGTGGCGACTCCGCGCATCTTTCCTCCTTTGGAAAGCGCACCCGTGAGCCTCACCCTCGCTCGCCCGCAAAGGGCACGTTGCGACACATTGGAAGTGCGGTAGACAGACTTTGTGGTTGATTTAGGGATTGCCTTTGTGGATAACTGGGCGGTGGGTAAGGAGAAGGTTTGTTATTGACTGAGTAATGACATTGTTGGGTTGGTGGGAAACTTGGTTGTATAGGAATGGCAGTCACAGCATGGGCTTCTCCCTCACTCTCACCCTCTTCATTTGCCCTAGTTTTTTTTTGGCATTTATCAAAGCATGATGATCAGATTTGCCTCTTTTTAGACCCACTTTGTTCCTTTCGTCGGTGAAGACCATATCATCAAAGCTTGAAGGTGTGTAGCCCACCATCTTTTCATAGTAGAATACTGGTAATGTGTCTACTATCATTGTCATTATTTTCTTCTCTGTCATTGAGGTGCCACTTGAGCTGCCAGGTCTCTCCACCTTTGGGCGTATTCTTTTGAAAGATTCATGCCCCCTTTTTGCACATGTTCTGTAGTTGCATCCTATCCGAAGACATTATACTGACACTGCCTAACGAAGGCAACCACTAGGTCCTTCCAAGAATGGACTCGGGAAGGTTCCAAGTTAGTGTACCAGGTAACAGCTACCCCAGTAAGACTTTCTTGGAAGGAATGTATCAGCAATTCCTCATCTTTTGCGTATGCCCCCATCTTCCGATAATACATCTTTAGATGGTTCCTAGGGCAAGTAGTCCCCTTGTACTTGTCAAAGTCCAGCACCTTGAACTTGGGAGGGGTGATGATATTAGGTACTAGGAACAACTCTTCTAGGTTAGCAAAGGCATAATCTTCACCTCCTTCAATGGCCCTGAGCCTTTCCTCTAGATGATCCAACTTTCCCATTTCTGCCATAGCATGAGGGTTTTTACTTGTTGTGGAATGCAAGAGGTGTAGCTGGGGATGATACTAAGGGCCCTCCAAAGGGTTTCGTAGGGGTATACCACCAACTGCTTGCCCTTCAGTGGCATATCCGAGGCAAGGCTCGAAGTCGGCTAGATTGTGGTGGGGAATTTCATGTGTCTCCCTCACGGTTTAAGAGACATGTGCATGATAAGTTTGGGGTTGTTGGCTCTCAATGGGTATAGGAGTGGAGTTATTGACATTCTTATTGGGAGTGTACACCACATTGGGTGGCGTATAGTTTAGAGGCAAGCCATATGGCAGGAAAGCGTGCTCGTTTTCAATTTGCACATCATGGGGGCCGCCCGTACTTCCCAAATCTTTGCCTACCATAGCTGAGGTTGGATGATTCATTTGGTTGAGGGAAGATGGGGGCATCAGGTTCACCTTAGCAACAGTGCTGGTAGCAACAACTGCAACCGCACTCGCTTCCATTATCTTCTTCATGATCATCATGGCCTCCATCATCATGGCCATTTGCTCTTTCATGGCCTCCATGTCGGCCTTCATCTTCTCTTGTACCTTCTCTACTTCACCCATTACTCTAGCTCTAGCACAAGTTCGGTGAGGGCACCGTAAAGCATTTTTTTTATAACAATGATTAAGTTCATTTTTATTTTATTTTATTTTTCAAGGAAAGAATGTAATGAGCAATGCAACCAATGAAAAGCAAGGAGGTATGCGAATGATGCATAGTTGAAGTATTGCGAATTTTTACGCAGGACATGGGGTTGAATCAATTTAGATTTTCAACATGGTCCATGACATCTTTGTCAAGGTGAAGCTGGAAGTAACAAGGATATCAACAATCCTAAACGTGTTTGGCAGTAGACGAAGCAATGATGTAACACGATCCATCTTTTGCCCCAATTTTGCAAGATGGTTACTTCCTTACTTCAACTTGACTCAATGAACCTTTTCGTAAAAGCACAAGCTTGGTTCAACCCCATAACCCAGGGAATGACAATTTTGATCGCCAATACTTCAACAACATTTCATGGGGATGAAAGACTCGGGAATACGCATGCTATGCATGCAAAATGTAATTATGAGATTGAGATGCCCTGTCGCAACCTACCCTTCGGCGGGAGGGCGACGCGAGACTCGCGGGATGCGTGTTCCACGAAAGGAATACGCGCGGAGTCGCCACCAACGTTTATTTGAGGAAAACGTCGGGAAAACTGGAAAAGACGCGATCTACGAACTTTTAAGTGAAAGGTTCGGGAGTTGTATTTACGCATGGGGAAGGTATTAGCACCCCACACGTCCGTCCCAAGGGACGGCAGCCTTTAATCGAATGTGCAAACATGACTTTGATTTTTTATGTTCCCTTTTTATGTCTTTATATCCATTATACCCTTTTTTATATTTTTCTCTTTTTGTGGTCGACAAGGGTGTTTCCCTTCGCTCCTACGTATTCCTCAATTGCTATGAGGAAATCAGACCTACGTAGTTCTTTTTTATCAAGTGATTCTTTTTACTTAAAAGGTGATCATTTTAAGGCGTTGGACCTTGAAATCGATCCATTTACTTAGTAAGAAATTGAAATGAAAAACTTCAAAAACCTATTTTTTATGGACGAGCTCGACTAGGCGAGTTGATTTTAGCCTTAGTTTCACTTTAGTTATTAGTCAATTCAATTAAGAATGAGAAATCCCAAAGAGAAAACGTCCGATTGATTTTCCGTTTTATTTTACTAAAAGACGTTTTTTGATTATTATATTATTATTTTACCTCTTTTTTTGATTTCCAACGTGGTTACAGCACGACCGAACGGTCAGAATTCATTTTAACCGAAGTTAACGGATAATACAATTCAAACGATCGGTGGAAATTTATTTTATTTTTAGTTTAAGCGAGAAATGACTTAAATAAAACGGCTTAAGCATGTCAAAAGGGGGTATAAAAAGTAAATGAAACGAGAATAAAAATACACGAAACACAATGTGGACCACCACGGGTACATAGAATGAATCGAAAAGCTTGGTTCGAGGTACTTACCCGTTGAAGATCGAAGAACGATGAAGAACGAATGAAGAACGTCGAAGAATGGTTGAAACCTTCGCGAAATTCCTTACGGAAACGTTACGGAAATGTTTCGGAAGCGCCTCGGCTTAGATTTTCTTCACGGAAACAATTTTTCCAAGCAAATTCGAAAGAGAGAGAAGTGCCTAAGGGGCTGAACCCTTTTCTTCTTCACTTCCTCCCCTATTTATAGCAAAATAGGGGAGATGCTTGCCACCCAGCTCGCCCAGGCGAGCAGGGTTGCTTCCTCCAGAAGCAACAGCCTTCTGGAGGAATCTTCTGGAGGGCCCAAGTGGGCCTGGTTGCTATTGCACCCCCATTTTTACTAAGTACACCCCCCTGCCTTTTTTTGGTGATTCTTTTTTCGTAAAGTTACGGAAACTTACGAATTTCGTAACGATACTTGTTTTCTTTCCGTAATGTTACGGAACCTTGTGGATTGCATAATCATCCCCTTTTTGACTTACGGAATGTTACGGAACCCCACTAATTGTGCAACGATGCTTCCATTTGATTTCCGGTGTGTCACGGAACCTTACGGATTGTGCATCAATATTTTCTTTTGTTTTTCGGCATGTCCCGGAATTTCACAAATTGCCTAATGATGGGTGCCAAGCACCTTACAAGGACCAAACAAAAGTCGCATGTCATCAAGCAAAGGTCCCCGGACGAAATTAGGGTATGACAGTTGCCCCTCTTTACTTGTCTTTTATTGGAGATAAAAGGAAAGTAAAGATAAGACACTAATTTCGTTCCTCTCGGTTGACGAGAGTCGCAGGTGACCATAAAATTTCCGCATGCAAATGACTTGTTGTTCCCGAGGGAACAAAAGGTGCAGAAGACGGTGTCAGTCTCTGCCTGCTATCAAGCGTTCTGTCTTACAGATAGCAAAAGAATGTTTATACGGATAACCACTCGGGTATTTCCGCCCGTCAGAGTGACTCAAAAGTCAGTATGACAGATCTTGTGAGTGCGGAAGATGATGTAAATCTCCGCGTGTCAACGGGCTTGTCGGCCGCGATTGACGAAGGGTGCAGAATGACCAAATTTTGTCTTTGCGCGCCATCGGACACGACTGTGTCTGAATGGCAAAGGGGTGCGGAATGACCAAATTTTGTCTCCGCATGTCATCGGGCCCGCCGGCTCTGGATGACAAAAGGGTGCAGAATGACCATAATTTTCTCTGCGTGCCATCGGACACGACTGTGTCTGAATGGCAAAGGGGTGCGGAATGACCAAATTTTGTCTCCGCATGTCATCGGGCCCGCCGCCTCTGGATGACAAAAGGGTGCAGAATGACCATAATTTATCTCTGCGTGCCATCGGACCCGACTGTGTCTGAATGGCAAAGGGGTGCGGAATGACCAAATTTTGTCTCCGCGTGTCATCGGGCCCGCCGCCTCTGGATGACAAAAGGGTGCAGAATGACCATAATTTGTCTCTACGTGCCATCGAACACGACTGTGTCTGAATGGCAAAGGGGTGCGGAATGACCAAATTTTGTCTCCGTATGTCATCGGGCCCGCCGCCTCTGGATGACAAAAGGGTGCAGAATGACCATAATTTGTCTCTGTGTGCCATCGGACACGACTGTGTCTGAATGGCAAAGGGGTGCGGAATGACCAAATTTTGTCTCCGCATGTCATCGGGCCCGCCGCCTCTGGATGACAAAAGGGTGTAGAATGACCATAATTTATCTCTGCGTGCCATCGGACACGACTGTGTCTGAATGGCAAAGGGGTGCGGAATGACCAAATTTTGTCTCCGCATGTCACATGACCTCAGGGTCAGTATGACAGATCTTGTGGGGCGGCCGACAAAAGCAAGGCTCTTGCTCCTACGTATCCTCCAATGAGGAACTCAGACCTACGTAGTTCTAGATAACTTGTGAGACTTGAAAAAGTCTCCACCGGAAGATGCTGACATCTCCGGAAAGGGCGCAGATGACCACATTGGCCTCTGCTCATCAATCACACTTGGGGTCATTGAATGACGAGGTGCGGATAACTGTAAGGTGTCTCCGCGGGTTACCAGCTCTTGGGTCATGGCAACAAAAGGTGGTGTTGTCAACAAAAGCGAAGCTCTTGCTCCTACGTATCCTCCAATGAGGAACTCAGACCTACGTAGTTCTGGATAACTTGTGAGACTAGAAATAGCCTCGATGTTTTTCTTCGCTAAAATGCGAACGTGCTTTAGTGAAGAGATAAAACTTCCAACTAATCAGATCAACATATGCTTTTCGGACAAAAAAACAATGTGTCTACCGGGGAAGGAGAATTTGCTGATGAAATTTTCTCATAACCACAAATGAGATTTTGGATGTTTACCATTTCGTTTCTAAATGACCATTTAGAGGAAACACCGGGTTCGATGAAAATAGAAGAAAATCACTCAAAGTGTATCAATCTCGCACAGGTAAGTGTTTCATCCTAATTTCGAACCATAGATATGTCATGACTTGACTTTGCAAATTATTTCCTATCAAATCAAAAATTACATGCGTGATCATGGATCAATAGGGCTTCCCTTGGGAATGGGTTCTTTTGGTGGGTTTTTCAGCTTTTGTGTGTTTTTTGGCTTTTTTCCTTTTCTGTTTTGGTTTAGTGCGGGGCGAAAAGTCGCTAGCGCACAAGGTTTTGGTTGTCAATAAAAGGGAGAAGACCATTTTAGGTCGTGGTTTCCTTTCCTTCTTTTCGTTCATTTGGTGACAATTCTGTATTGCTCAGATATTGTCCAGTCAAAAGACCTTTCTGCACATCTCTTCTGCTTCTTTGATCAGGAACTTTCTTTCCTTCCTTTTTCTTCTCTCTTCTTTTTTTTTTTTTACTTTCTCCCAATCTTTGATTGGGAATTTCCTTTCTTTTCTTTTCGCTTTCTCCCACTCTTTGATTGGGAATTTTCCTTTCTTTTCTTTTTGCTTTCTCTTTGATTGGAAATTTTCCTTCTTTCCTTTTTTTGCTTCCGAGGGTAAGGATTGACATTCTCACCCTGGGTCAAGGTTTATGGTGAGTCAGGATTTCGGCTCAAGACTTGTAGAATGGCTAGACATGATACATGTCAGGGTTTGGTTTGGTTCAAGGATAAAAGGGATGCCCCACATTATTTCCATGACACAAATGCAAAAATGATGATTTGGAAATTTTATGCAAAACTGGTCATGCATGCACCTATGCGGACACTCAAGTGTCAAATTTTTATGGTCATGTGATGCTAGGGCTCATGATTCATTTCCTCTATTTTAAATCAACCCAATGTTTCCAAAATATGTTCTTTTATCCATTTGTGCATTCATCCGAGTCCATTTCGGGCGTCCGGGAAAATTTTCACAGCATTCACCCTTCAAGTGTATACACATTTTTTCAAAAACTAGTTATGATCAGTGAATTTTTTCAAAGAAAAGTTGGAAGTCATCCCTTTTCAAAAGCATGTTGGTTTTTCAGCTAGACAACTTATTTTTCTTCTCTTTTTCCTCTCTTTTTTCTTACTTGCCCTCCCTTTTTTATTTTCTTATTTTTATTTTTATCATGATTTTTGTTTGTTTTATTTATTTTTGTTTTGGACGATGTTCCTAAACGAAGAACTCTACATGGTTCCAGAATTTCAAACATCATTGATAGTAATGATATATAAACACTAACGCAACAATCCAAACAAAAATGTATGCGCTGTACAAATGACAACCGAAACAACAAAAACAAACATTAGTCTCTCAAGTCAAAACATAACATAAAAATGATAAAAGAAATATGAAAGAAAACATGAATCTGGGGATCTCCCAGTCATGTAGCTCCACTCCCTCCCAAGAAGTCAAGAAAATCGGCCATCTCCTCGTCCTCGTGGGCCTCCTCTCCATCGCCAGGAACTTCCGGGGGCGCCTCTCCTGCTTGGGCCTCGGGCCAATCCCCGGGCCATGCGACCTCTGCCCTGAACTAGTCTGGAGTAGGGCATGAAAAAGAAGCGAAGCCCTGGCTCTGCATGCTGAGGCTCATCTGGTATAGACAATCATGGGTCTGCACATGTGCCCGGTGGTTGGCTGCCTGCTGGCGAACCAAATGTCGTAAATACTGCTCCATGTCAAATGACCCAGCCGGGCCAGCCTGATGAGGTGGTGGTGGCGTGCCCGCGGCCTGTGGAGCATCCCCCTGAGCCTGTCTCTGGGTGCAGTACTTCTCAATAAAAGCCCGGGTGATGGGCGGCCGAATCACCTTGGCAGGTGCCACGGGAACTCCGAACGACTGGCAGAGTCCTGTGATCAGCGCGGGAAATCCCAGGGCCCTGTTGGACTTATCTGGGTCCAAAGGGTGCCTAGTAGGCGCCATACCTGCAAAAATATAGATGGCATCAGCGATCAACTGAGCCACATGGACGCTCATCCGCGTCAGGATGGCGTACACCAGCTGACACTTCGGCAGGGGGAGGTCAGAATTATGGTCGGTGGGCAGGATGTTGCTGAGCAGCAAAGTCATCCATATCTGAGTCAGGGTGGTCATGTTGGTGCGCATGATCCGCACTCGCCTTCCGGCAGCAGTCCGGGCAAAATCCTGCCCCGGTATACACAGCAGCTGGGCGATGGCCTCCTCATCGAACCCATTAGACCGGTTCCTCCTCTGGCCATACTCGCACTCCTGGCCCTCTTCCAGCACCAACGGATATCCCAAGAGCTGGCCGATAGCATCTGCATCAAATGGGATCCACTGACCCCTTACCCAGGACCTCATGTCATGCACGCCCTCCTCTGTTGGCCAAGCATTGGCATAAAATTCGAGGACTATTTCTGGATCGAACTTGGCCATGGGGGTAACTAGTGAGGCCCACCGCCGGCGACCTATCTCCTCCTGGAAATCCGTATACTCGTCGTCCCTGAGCTGGACGCGTCGCTCCCGGAGAAATGACCATCCCTTGATGGCCTCGAAGCGCTGCTGGTGTACGGCGCTCCTAAAGCGGTGACTGTCATACTCAGGAGCGGAACTAGTTCCTTCGGCCGCCTTGTCCTTCCTGGACCTCTTTGAGGCAAGCTTCCTCGGGGCCATTTTCTGCAAAGGCAAACATTTGGAAAGTTAGTTTTACCAAGAAATCCTACTCTTAAAACAAAAATGGCATACAACCTCCTCCAATAAACACAAACATCAATGTAAATTTAGAGCAAACTCATGCACATACTTCCTTACGAACATTCACTCGCACAAGATATTCTTCTAACCAAGAAAAACGCCCCCATGCACAATCAAGGCACCTTCATTACCTAGACTATTTATATGTACTTCCTTGGCTAAATTTACATATATGCATACTCAAAGCATCTTGGCTACCAAAAATTGCACACGTGCACCTTCTGGCATTTCTAATACCTATGCATATACAAACTTTGTGATGAATCTTGGCTACCTACACAATAAGGTGCTACATTTCATGCTTTATTCAAGTGTTTTTGCTACCTAAAGACGCACGCAAATTCAAGTATATTTCCTTTTGCTGATTAAAATTGTATTCAAATTAAAAGGTATTTTTTGTAATGTATTTTCTTTACATAACATGCAACATATATATATTTTTTGTGAGACATTTTGACTACCAAAAATTACATGTACATACATCCAAGTATTTTGCTACCACACCCAAAGTGTAACTTGCCAAAGGTATTTTGCTACCTATTCTAAACCTACACATTTATGATGAGCAAAATTCCTAAACATCTAGGCATAGGGAAATTATTGTAACGTGGCTCATAGCTGATTGCCGGCCAAAAAAGGGTAACTTTACCCAATATGCACCCACTCTTGTGTTCTTTTGCATAAAACTTTGGTTCCTAGGCCTAGGATATATGTGGGGCAATTACTCTAGCCTTTTCGGGAATGAATGCATGTCCCAAAAAATAGAAAATATGTGCAAACCAAAATGCCCCACGGGTTGTTTCCCTACGAAAACCACGCGCTAATGCCATTGAGGCATTTCACCGAACACTTGGTGGGCGCGCGTTTAGGCATTAATAGCAAGAGAACGGGGACAATGTGGCATGTCCCATTGCTTCAAAATGCATTATAGGCCTAGGGCCATCTCATACAAACCCCCAATTCAACCCAATCAAGCAAGAAAACAAACCAAAATTGCCCCACATATTTGAGCACATTCCCACAATTTAGAGCACCAAAAGGAGATCAAAATACACCAATGAAAAGCTAGAAAGCTTAAGGATGGAACACTTACTTGTTGGTGATGAATAAAAACGCAAAACGGAATCGAAGAATGCGAAAAGTAGAGATCCTAGGGGTGCAAACTCGTAAATTCCGTGGGTATGGCTTTTGAAAGGGGGGAAAATAAGTTTTTGAATGCAAAAACGTCCCCCCTTTCGTCACTTTTATATTTTGGTGCAGGGGTTGCTCGCCCAGGCGAGCTAACCTGCACTTTTTTTTTTTTTTTTTTTGGAGAGGAACATTAACCATGTCCCCTCCTTCCTTATGTGTTAGCGTTTTGCCTAACTTGAACTTACTTAAGTTAGAATTAGGCGTTGATTACTTATTTTTAAAACAAACAAATAGTAAAAGAAAACTGCGAATACAAAGGATACGGGGCTGCCTTGCAGCGACGTTCTCTGCTTGTTTAGTGCAGAGAAGGGACGATGATCAGTCGGTCGTGACCCCATCCCCAGTTGCATCCGTTCCTTAGTACCTGCAAGTAATAAACAACCAGATATGGCCAATCCTGACCGCGTCGTTGTCTTACCTTGGTTGGTTTCTGCTGCTCATGTTTTGTCCCCACCCCAGAAGGTAGCTCAAGATGATCCTGCCCCTGTTTTACCACAACAATATGCATGCGTATGCGTATGCATGAATGTTTTCAAATGCAGCAAATTTTAGTGAAAGTTGGTTTAGGTTCAATTTTAATTAAGCGCTTGGGGCATCCCATGAACTGAGCGGAAGGGCTCAGGTGATCACAAATTAACGCAAGGTTTGAAACCAACGTGAGGACTAAAGCCTCGAATCCACGTTCATTTCTTTGAAAGATTGTAACGAGAGATACAGTAGACGGGGAATCCCTAGGGGAAATCCAGAAAACACGTAAAGATAAAGAACATGCAGCGACATCCTTAATTGCCCCAGATTCTAAGCATAATATCGCTTGACGACATCAGAATTCACAGGCGAAGGTAGCTCTTCGCCATCCATGTTGGTAAGCACCAGGGCTCCTCCGGAAAAAGCCCTCTTCACAACAAAAGGCCCTTCGTAGTTTGGGGCCCATTTTCCTCGATTGTCCTTGACGGCATGGGACATTTTCTTTAGCACAAGGTCTCCCTCATGGAACTTGCGCAAGCGTACCTTCTTGTCGAATGCACTCTTCATTCTTTGCTGGTACAAGCGCCCATGACTCATGGCCGTTAAGCGCTTGCCCTCAATGAGGTTGAGCTGGTCATAGCGCATTTGGGCCCACTCTGATTCCTTTAATCCAGATTTTGCCAAGATCCTTAATGACGGGACTTCTACCTCAAACGGTAACACAGCCTCCATCCCATATACCAATGAGAACGGCGTTGCCCCAGTTGACGTTCGCACTGAAGTTCGGTAACCGTGTAACGCGAATGGGAGCATTTCGTGCCAATCTCTGTATGACACGGTCATCTTTTGGATAATCTTTTTGATATTCTTATTGGCCACTTCCACGGCTCCATTCATCTTTGGCCGGTAGGGTGTGGAATTGTGATGCTGGATTTTAAACTCCTCGCACATTTCCCCCATCATCTTGTTATTCAGGTTGGTGCCGTTGTCTGTGATAATCTTCCTTGGCAAACCATATCGGCAGATGATCTCTTTCTTAATGAACTTGACCACCACACCCCTCGTGACATTGGTATAGGAGGCCGCCTCGACCCACTTGGTAAAATAATCTATCGCTACGAGGATGAAGCGATGACCATTCGAGGCCTTGGGCTCAATGGCCCCGATGACATCTATTCCCCACATGGAGAAAGGCCAAGGGGCGGACATGACATTCAGAGGATGTGGTGGAGCATTGACATTATCTGCGAACGCTTGACATTTGTGGCATTTCCTCACATGGACACAACAATCACTTTCCATGGTAAGCCAGTAATAACCTGCTCTTAGGATCTTCCTGGCCATAGCATTCCCGTTGGCGTGCGTTCCAAACGAGCCCTCATGGACTTCCTCGATCATGTGATTTGCCTCCCTGGCATCCACACACCGCAGGAGTGTCATGTCATGATTTCTCTTATACAGTATACTCCCACTCATGAAGAAACCGGCGGCCAACCTTCTCAATGTCCTCTTATCATTGTCGGCAATCTCTGGCAGGTATTCTTTGCTTACGACATATCGCTTGATGTCGAAATACCAAGGCTTTCCATCCCGTTCCTCTTCTACTTGGCAACAATGCGCGGGTTTGCCACGACACCAAAATTCAATGTAGGGCAGATCCCCATGCGGCGTTAGCTGGAACATAGACGCCAAAGTAGCAAGCGCATCCGCCATTTGATTTTCCTCGCGGGGAACATGATGGAAGGAGATCTCATCAAAGGTCTTAGCCAATTCTTTGATATAGGCTTTGTAGGGTATCAGCTTGGGATCTCTAGTTTCCCATTCCCCTCTCAGCTGATGGATTACCAACGCTGAGTCGCCGTACACCTTGAGTAGTTTGACATTGGAGTCAATTGCTGCCTGGACGGCTAGGGCACATGCTTCATATTCGGCCATGTTGTTGGTGCAGTCGAATCCTAGCCTGGCTGTGAAAGGTACACATTGATTGTCTGGAGAGACCAATACTGCCCCAACGCCATGGCCTAGAATGTTTGACGCTCCGTCAAACCATACGGTCTATTTGTCCCGATCTTCGTCCAATTTTTCCTCAAACAAGGCCATGATGTCCTCATCCGGGAATTCAGGATGCATGGGCTGATAGTCGTTAAGAGGCTGTTGAGCCAAATAATCTGCTAAGGCGCTTCCTTTTATCGCCTTTTGGGTGACGTAGACTATGTCAAAGATGTACTTAACCGGGTCCATCTTGGATATCAACCAGGTAGTATGGCTTAGCATGTACTGCCATAGGCGATGGGATGCCCATACTAAAGCACAACACGTTCTTTCGAGCAAGGAGTAGTTCATTTCACAGGTCGTGAACTTCTTACTTAGGTAGTAAACAGCGCACTCTTTCTTTCTGGATTCGTCATGTTGCCCCAGCATACACCCCATTGACTCGTCTAAGATTGTCATGTACAAGATGAGAGGCCTTCTAGGTACTGGTGGCATAAGCACAGGGGGATTCATAAGACACTTCTTGATCCTTCCAAAAGCTTCTTGGCAATCCTCATTCCAGCGATCAGTTTGGTTTTTGCGTAAGAGTTTGAACAACGGCTCACAAATGGCGGTGAGCTGTGATATGAATCTGGCAATATAATTCAAGCGTCCCAGGAAGCCCCGGACTTGCCTCTCAGTACGGGGTTCTGGCATCTCAAGGATGGCCTTCACCTTTTTGGGGTCTACCTCTATTCCTTTCTGGCTCACGATGAAACCAAGCAATTTCCCTGATTTGACCCCAAAGGTACACTTGGCGGGGTTCAACCTTAATTGATATTTCTTAAGCCTTTCAAACAGCTTACGCAGGTTGACAAGGTGTTCTTCCTCAGATTTAGATTTAGCAATTATGTCGTCCACGTAGACCTCGATCTCTTGATGCATCATATCATGGAACAAAGCTACCATGGCCCGTTGATAAGTTGCCCCGGCATTCTTGAGTCCAAAGGACATCACCTTGTAACAGAACGTCCCCCACAGGGTGACGAAGGTAGTCTTTTCTATATCCTCTGGCGCCATCTTTATCTGATTGTAACCGGAGAAACCGTCCATGAAGGAAAATAAAGCGAAATTGGTCGTGTTATCCACGAGGATATCGATGTGTGGCAAAGGAAAAGTGTCCTTGGGACTGGCCCGATTCAGGTCCCGATAATCCACACACATTCGTACTTTCCCATCTTTCTTAGGGACCGGTACAATGTTGGCAACCCATTCTGGATACCGAGCGACGGCCAGAAAACCAGCGTCAAATTGCTTCTTCACTTCTTCTTTTATCTTCAAGGATGTTTCGGGCTTCATCCTTCTCAGTTTCTGCTTTACCGGGGAACACTCGAGATTTAGAGGTAATCGGTGTTGTACAATGTCAAAACTCAAACCGGGCATATCTTGGTATGACCAAGCAAAGATGTCTTGATAGTCTTTTAGCAGGATTATTAATTCTTCACAGATAGGTGCGGTAATACCTGTGCCTATCTTTACTTCCCTTTTTCCACTGCCAATTCCTAAGTCTACTAATTCTGTTTCTTCTTGATGAGGCCCCATTTCTTGGTCCTCATAGGCGACCATCCTTTCTAATTCTGGGGGAAGTCCCACATCCTCGTTCCCTTCATCTTCCTTTTGATTCATTTCTTGCTCGAAGTTGATAAGCGGGTCCCAGGTATTAGTACCTTCGGGGGACTCGTCATCGGATCTGCCGTTTCAGAAATAAAGAAGTAAACATGCAAATGAATGAGAATGGGTAGAGACGTAGGAATAGATGAAGAAAGATCCTTGTATTATAAATTCAAAAACAAAAGACACAAAGCTTTAACAAAAGGAAAAACTCTAAAGCCTAGGCCCAACTATAGAGCTTTTAAAACCATAAAGGTTTACATTATGCTCGTTGCGTAAATGCCGGGGCGTTCCTCCACTCGCCAATTCCCCAGGTGGAAATCAGGAGGGCATGGTCGTACCAAATCCAATGTACTCGGAACATCATCTTCATATATTGCGACCACTTGACCTTCGTCTCCCAGACCCGCGCTTATAAAGCTTCTACTTATGTGGCAGGGCGGACTTCCTTCACTTTCTTGTCTCAACCGCGAGCTTTGACCACCGCTCTTCCTTCCCGCGATGCTTCTCTTTATATCTGCCTGAGTGGGTTTATAGCCTAAACCATACTTCCCACGATTTCCTTTGGCATTTATCAGGCTAGTTATGCCGCCATTGTCTTTGCCCAAACCCATTCCGGGTTCGTAACCGTTCCCCAACATAACTCGGGCCATCATTACTGTTGCATCAGATAGGCAAGCTTGCCTAGAGAAGGAGTCCACGGAGGAAATGCTTACCACCTCAAAAGACTGGAAAGCGGTTTCTAATGACTCCTCTGCGGCTTCCACATAAGGCATAGAGGATGGGCAGCTCACCAAGATGTCTTCCTCGCCTGATACGATGACCAGATGCCCTTCCACTACGAATTTCAACTTTTGGTGGAGTGTTGAGGGAACAACTCCTACTGAGTGGATCCACGGGTGCCCCAACAGACAGCTGTAAGGGGGGGTTAATATCCATTATTTGGAAGGTAACTTGACAGGTGTGAGGGCCTATCTGTACTGGGAGATCGATCTCTCCCCTAACCTCTCGGCGGTTGCCGTCGAAGGCACGAACCACCATTGAACTCGGCTTTAAGTGGGAGGCATTGAATGGTAATTTCTCCAAAGTGCTTTTAGGCATCACGTTTAAACTGGAACCATTATCGATGAGCACTTCGGCTACGATATGGTCCATACACTTGACTGATACGTGCAAAGCTTTATTATGCCCTCTCCCCTCGGTGGGGATTTCTTCTTCGGCGAAGGCGAGATAGTTGTTGGCAGTGATATTATTGACCAGCCCTCCGAAACCTTCTACCGAGATATCTTGGGCCACGTGGGCCTCGTTCAAAACCTTCACTAGCAGGGCTCGGAGCTCATGAGTAACTCCAACAGCGAGACCCTGGCCGGGGTTTTGTTGAGCTGTTCGATAACCTTGAATTCGCTCTGCTGAATTATACGGAGGAACTCGCTGGCTTCCTCTAGCGACACCTCCTTTTTACCATCCTTTTTCTCCGGAAGGCCTTTTGCCGGAATATCTTTATTCGAAGCATGGGGTGCTTTGCCATCTTGTTCCTCCCCCACTTTTCCTTTTCCCTTGACGTCCGTGGGTTGGACTGGTAGGTCCGGAGGCGCGAACACACGACCACTACGGGTCACACCACTCAGTCCCGTGATATTTGTTACTTTAGCCGACAACGAGCTGACGTCGGTGGCTTCTTCTTCCTTCTCCCTCGGAGGTGTATATCTCCATGGTACTGCGTGGCTATTTTGGTATGGGAAAGGAACAGGTCTAGCTGCTAAGGGGTGTCCGGGCTTTTGCGAAGCTGTGCCCTTGGTGAAGTATATCACCAAGGGTTTGGGCCTCGCAACACCGCTCCCATCCGTGGACTGCATGCATATATGCTGCTCTTCTCTTCCTTCACTGCCAACTTCCAGTCGACCTTGATCTATCATTTGCTGTAACAATTCCTCTACTCCCAAACATGTTTCCATGTCATGCAGCTCGTCGGAATGCAGTAAACAGGAATCCTCCTTACGCCCACTATGAGGAATCACACCTCCTTTTTGTAGGGCCTCAAAGATAAACCTCCTAGGGGTTGCCACATCCTTTAAAGGTTTAGACCTATGTGGCCTATCGGATTCAACGGCGTTAACCGCTCCCCCTCCATGATTGGCGAGCGGGTTGGTTCTCACATTGGGCCGATCCTCTTGGAAAGTCAGCCATCCAGCATCTATCAAATGTTGGACCTTGTATTTAAGGGCCAAGCATTTTTCAACGGAATGCCCCGAGACACCCCCATGGTACTTGCAAGTTGCGTTAGGGTCATACCACTTTGGGAAAGGGGGTTGGAGGACCTTTCCGGGAGTTACCACGGCCAAATGGTTGGCGATGAGGGACGGCAAGAGGTCCTCGTATGTCATTGGGAGTGGGGTGAATTCTTGAAATGGCCTCGGAGGGAAGTTCCTTGTTGCGTTGGAATTACCGGCCGGGCGAGTTGTGTTCGGAGTTGGAACTTGGGGAGCTTCCCTCTGGGTGGGTGCCTTAGGCTGCACAGGTGCTGAACTAGAGGCGTTCCCGGTATGAGCCGAGAAGCTCGGGTGATGTTGCGCGTACTGATGGGTACCATGAGGTGTCTGCGGGGTTTGACCCACGCGGGTGTTGAAGAGACGGCATGGGCATCTCCTTCCTTCCTTTTTGCCCCCGTAGTCCCGATTCTTTTGGCATTCGTACTTGTGGAGGAAACGTAATCGAACTTTCCTCTTTTCAACCCTACCTCGATTCTTTCCCCGGCGAACACTAGGCCCGCGAAGCTGGACGGCATGTAACCTACTAGCTTCTCATAGTAGAACACTGGCAAAGTGTCTACCATCATGGTGATCATCTCTCTCTCAACCATGGGAGGAGCTACTTGTGCCGCCAGGTCTCTCCACCGCTGTGCGTATTCTTTAAAGGTTTCGCCCTCTTTCTTGAACATATTCTGCAGCTGAGTGCGATCGGGAGCCATATCGGAATTATACTGGTATTGCCTTAAGAAGGCAGTAATAAGATCCTTCCAAGTACGGATACGGGAAGCTTCTAAATTAGTGTACCAAACTACCGCGGCTCCGACCAAGCTATCTTGAAAAAAGTGTATTAATAGCTTTTCATCCTTAGAGTGTGCGCCCATCTTGCGACAGTACATCTTGAGATGGTTTTTGGGACAAGTCGTCCCTTTATACTTGTCGAAGTCCGGCACTTTGAACTTCGGGGGAATAACAACATCGGGTACCAAGCAAAGATCCGTCATGTCTGCGAACGGATAGTCCCCAAATCCTTCCACGGCTCTCAATCTTTCCTCGAGGAGATCGAGCTTCCTCCTTTCTTCAGTTGCTGGGGGCGGTCCTTCCGTGGACAAAACTATTGGTTGCGTCGCGATGTTGGGTTGAGGCAACGTGCTGGGTGCCGGCCCTTCGGGGATCGGGGGATAGAACTCGACGTCCCTTCGAGCATAGCCTTGAGGGTCTTTGTGGGCCTCGTCGGGCTGTTGAGGAGGCTCTCTTTCAAGGACGGGAGAAGCAATATGGCCCGCATTGTCTTGCAAGACGGGTGGTGAGTAGTTGGGCAGCAATCCATAAGGGTAAGCCGCTCGATTGTATCCCAGGTGAGGGTTGCCATCGTGCCCCAGTGTGTCCCTTCCCCGTCCTACTATGTTTGAGGGAGGATGGTGCGCAGTTGCTAAGAGAGTTGGGTCTGCTTCGGCAGTCGAACTGACAGCGGCAGCGGTGGCTGCGTTTTTCTCTATGAGCTGCCTCATTCCTAACATGGCCTCCATCATGGAGGCCATCTGTTCTTTCAGAGCCAACATGTCGGCTTTCATCTGTTCCTGTGTCTCCTCTCGATCACCCATCATTCTATATTTGGATCTGGTGCGATAGGGATGCCTTGTGGCGCGTTTAGTTATGGTGTTTTTCCCTAAAAAACCAAACGTGAGGAGTGGGTAAAGAAAGAAAGAATGCATGCTAGAGATAAAATGCAGGAGTGATTTGATTCGTACAAGCTTTTTGGAGTAGAAAACATGGGACCAACTCATTTTATTTCAAAAAGTGGTATCTAGTCAAGGTCTGAGAGACCATACAAGTTTCCTAGCGATTTCTAATTATGTGGGCCATTAAGTCTATCATATGCTAACAATAGCCGAGAAGCCCATGAATTTCTTCGGGGGCGGAGTAGGTGTCTGCCATCGCCTTGGCCTTGGCTAACAATCGGGGAAGTTCCTGACTCCCGTTCAAGGTAAGAGCAAACCGATCCATCAACATGGTTGCCTCTTGGTGTAAAGAGTCGATCACCCTTCCTCTAGCCTCTTTTTCCGCGTATACTTGGGCATACTCGTCCGCGATCCTGTGCTCGTGGGCCGTGGCTAGACTTAACTCTTCTTGGTACTTGGCGATGATAGCTAGCATGTTGGTCTTCGTCTCGCATAAACGCTGAGACAAGCTTCTTTTGGACCTCGAACAGGCAACTAACTCTTCTTTCAAAACCATGCTATGTGCTCGCGACTGGTCCCTCTCTTCCCTTCGCAGCTTGAGTTCATTGTTGCTACCCCACAGAGCTCCGCGAAATTTGTTCCGGCCATACTCTTCCTTGCGAGCCCTCTTGGTCTCTTGTTCAAGGGCTCGTGCGGTAGTTGCATTCTCTTCCCGTAATCCGGCACACTCCTTCCGGATGTGTGTAGCGGCCAACTTGAACTTCTCCTTGGCAAGTTTCGCCTTTCCTAACTCGCTTTTGAGAGCTTGGACTTCCTCGTCCTCTTCCGGTGCTTCAAAACTCTCTTCGCTGACGACTTTTAACTTGGCGAGCCAATCTAAACCTCGTATATGAACTTTCAGCCATTCATGGTAACCACCAATGGCGCCATTACGAATGCCCCTAAGTTCTTGATCTTTTCTTAACGGGGTTTCCCATGCCTTATGGATTCTTTGTATAGCCTTGAAATTTTGTGCGCCGAAATCCCTCACAAGGAAAGGAGACATGCTTTCTTCCATCGGTGCTCCCCTCATGGGGTACCCTAGTTGTCTTATAGCGAGCGCGGGATTGTAGTTAATACAACCCCTCGTTCCTATCAGCGGAATGTTTGGGTACCCTCCACATGAGAAAAGGACTCCCTCCTTTCCTTCCTTCCATCGGGGGAACCAATTGATTGTTCTACCTCCTATCCCGGCCAAAAGCTAGTCCCAATCTATTCTCCTCTTTTCAGTACACGAGCGATGGCTCAGGAGTGGACATGGATGCCTTTTGTCTTGCTGGAACAAGTGCGAAACCAACCAAACACAGAGGGCGGGCAAGCAACAGATGATCCGTGCGCTACTCTTTTCGCACCTTCGGTCAAATGTGTCAAATAAATCTGCCAAGACAGCTACCACCGCACTTTCCTTGCTATGGTGGTATGCAAGGAAAGCGTCAATTGCTGCTAGGTCCACCAAACCATCCACATTTGGAAAGAGGACGACCCCAAAAATTAGCAAAGCTAACACATCCATAAACGGGACCCAATCTCCTTGATTGGCCATACCCCTCGCCTTGTCTTCTAGGAACCTCCGTGGTAGGCCCGCTATGTCGTTCCGAGTCTGTTTTATGCGGTCCAAACCTCTTGCTGAATCCTTGACCATAGTTGCAATTCTGCTCAAAGAGGGGAGACACCCGGAGGAAAGATATGGTTTTCTTCCCCCGAGAGGACATCCTAGAATTTCCTCAAATTCTTCAATGGTTGGTACTAATTGGAAGTCTCTGAACATGAAGCATCTCAAAGGCTGGTCGTAGTATTGGGTGAGTGATGCAATGGCTTCTATGGATATCTCTGCTATGGTCAACTCTAAGATCTTTCCGTAAATCTTGCGGAAAGCTTGCATTTGGAGAGGTTCCATCAACCGCCCTAATTCCTTGATGCTGGTGGTATCTAGGCCTTTAACCTTGACTTTGTAAAACCTCTTGCCGATTTGATTTGTCCCCATGCTTACTAAAGTGAGACAAAAAGCTGGTGCAAATCAAAACTCCGATATCTCATGGGTGGGATGGATGAATGCATGAAGGAATGCATATGACACAGCTGTATTTTAAGAATGCGGGTGCTCGGGACATTGTCTCCATTTTAGACACAACGTCTAGGGGTAGCAAAGTGCCCCAACGTATGTATTTAAAACGGTGACCCAGACCTTTCATTGATTTGTCTATAGAGGGGATCAAGACAGAACCCCTATGCATATGCAAAAGGCGCAATAGCATGACAATATCCACTGAACATAAGCAAAAGGGTATATGATATTTATGCATGGCAGTGTGAAAAATGGCACGCAGCGTGTTTGCTCTGTGCCCCTATTTAAGGGACCTATAAGGGAGAGAACTAACTAGGCATTTAGTTATAACCCCCAAGGTAGTCATATCTCTTTTGATAGTTTCTAGAGGTATCATTCTCTTCGAAGAACATATTGCAGTAGTAGGGACTACTAGCAACAATAAGTTTTCAAAGAGAAAAGCTCTAGATGAGGGTTCACTGTAATCAAGCAAGTCGGAGACCTAGCATGATCACAGATTCACCTCCACTCCTTATGTTCCCATGAACCCGGTATAGGGCCCTTTTTCACTCATAGTGTGTGCAAATAGTGTTGGTGTTTGTGTGCATCAAATGAATAAATATTTACTTCATGCATACATTTTAAAACACACTAAAAGCAACAAAGAGTTTATATACACAAGAACATAATGAAGGGAAACCAACAAAGGAGTAAGTCATGGTAAAGCATTTGCACAAGATTAAATGGCCTAACTCTCTAAAAATTGTCCCCAGTGGAGTCGCCAACTGTCGCAACCTACCCTTCGGCGGGAGGGCGACGCGAGACTCGCGAGATGCGTGTTCCACGAAAGGAATACGCGCGGAGTCGCCACCAACGTTTATTTGAGGAAAACGTCGGGAAAACCGGAAAAGACGTGATCTACGAACTTTTAAGTGAAAGGTTCGGGAGTTGTATTTACGCACAGGGAAGGTATTAGCACCCCACACGTCCGTCCCAAGGGACGGCAGCCTTTAATCGAATGTGCAAACATGACTTTGATTTTTTATGTTCCCTTTTTATGTCTTTATATCCTTTATACCCTTTTTTATATTTTTCTCTTTTTTTGGTCGACAAGGGTGTTTCCCTTCACTCCTACGTATTCCTCAATTGCGATGAGGAAATCAGACCTACGTAGTTCTTTTTTATCAAGTGATTCTTTTTACTTAAAAGGTGATCATTTAAAGGCGTTGGACCTTGAAAACGATCCATTTACTTAGTAAGAAATTGAAATGACAAACTTCAAAAACCTATTTTTTATGGACGAGCTTGACTAGGCGAGTTGATTTTAGCCTTAGTTTCACTTTAGTTATTAGTCAATTCAATTAAGAATGAGAAATCCCAAAGAGAAAACGTCCGATTGATTTTCCGCTTTATTTTACTAAAAGACGTTTTTTTATTATTATATTATTATTTTACCTCTTTTTTTGATTTCCAACGTGGTTACGGCACGACCGAATGGTCGGAATTCATTTTAACCAAAGTTAACGGATAATACAATTCAAACGATCGGTTGAAATTTATTTTATTTTTAGTTTAAGCGAGAAATGACTTAAATAAAACGACTTAAGCATGTCAAAAGGGGGTATAAAAAGTAAATGAAACGAGAATAAAAATACACGAAACACAATGTGGACCACCACGGGTACATAGAATGAATCGAAAAGCTTGGTTCGAGGTACTTACCCGTTGAAGATCGAAGAACGATGAAGAACGAATGAAGAACGTCGAAGAATGGTTGAAACCTTCGCGAAATTCCTTACGGAAACGTTACGGAAACGTTTCGGAAGCGCCTCGGCTTAGATTTTCTTCACGGAAACAATTTTTCCAAGCAAATTCGAAAGAGAGAGAAGTGCCTAAGGGGCTGAACCCTTTTCTTCTTCACTTCCTCCCCTATTTATAGCAAAATAGGGGAGATGCTTGCCACCCAGCTCGCCCAGGCGAGCAGGGTTGCTTCCTCCAGAAGCAACAGCCTTCTGGAGGAATCTTCTGGAGGGCCCAAGTGGGCCTGGTTGCTATTGCACCCCCATTTTTACTAAGTACACCCCCCTGCCTTTTTTTGGTGATTCTTTTTTCGTAAAGTTACGGAAACTTACGAATTTCGTAACGATACTTGTTTTCTTTCCGTAATGTTACGGAACCTTGTGGATTACATAATCATCCCCTTTTTGACTTACGGAATGTTACGGAACCCCACTAATTGTGCAACGATGCTTCCATTTGATTTCCGGTGTGTCACGGAACCTTACGGATTGTGCATCAATATTTTCTTTTGTTTTTCGGCATGTCCCGGAATTTCACAAATTGCCTAATGATGGGTGCCAAGCACCTTACAAGGACCAAACAAAAGTCGCATGTCATCAAGCAAAGGTCCCCGGACGAAATTAGGGTATGACATGCCCGAAGAGACATCCTTTCTTAGTTAACCACGCATTAGGTACCATGCTCAATCATTTTGTTTTGTTGTTTGTGTTTTTTATTTTTATTTTTAGAAATGGGTTTATGATCCCAACATGGATGGCTCATGGTACCTAACACATGCAACTAAGAATGCATCATGAATTTTCATGCTTCCCTTTTTTTTGTGTTTGTTTTGTAGAGGAAAACACAAGGATCATGTATGAGCAAACATGTAGAACAAAAAGTATGTTGAATGCATATGCATGATGATGCAATGACTCATGCAAAATGTGAGGCTGGAATGTGATAACGGACAAATGTAGGAACGATATGTTCATTATGATGCTGAAGAGATGTTTATGCGATGCATGATATGAATGCATTTACGGACACGAGAGCCAGGAAAATCATCTCTCCTTACTTGCGCATTTGGGGGCGTAGTGCCCCATGTGTGCAGTTAAGAAGACGATATGGATCTTCCAACTTCCCACGACAAAAGACGAGACCCACATACAACGCATGTGTGACGGCATGATGCAAATGCGCAAAAGCGCAACAGGGGGATTTACACAGCATGGCAATATCCTCAAATAATCATACAACAAAGGCGTACATGACATTTAGGTTATATGCATGACAGTGTTTAAAAGGCACGCAGCGTGTTCGCTTCGTGCCCCTATTTTAGGGACCTATAGGATAATATCTAGCGGTCTCTAATAACTACTCCCAACGATCCATATCTCACATGGCTATTTTCTAGAAGTATCATCACTCAAGATAATAATATTGCGGCGGTATGGAATACCAGCGACAACACATTATAAAGAGAGAAAGCTCTAGACGAGGTTTCACTATTATCAAGCAAGTCGGAGACCTAGCATGACCATAGATTCACCTCCACTCCTTAAATTCCCATGGACCCAGGTATAGGGCCCCTTTTTTACTCAAACCTGTGGGTGCTTAGAATGCGGTGTAAAAATGTGGAAAAGACAGCATTTATTATATTTACACAGTTCAAAAATGCACACACAAAGTTTCACAATTCCACAATTTCCTAAAATAGGCCTAACTCACAAAAACAATCCCCAGTGGAGTCGCCAACTGTTGCAACCTACCCTTTTGCGGGCGAGCGAGGCGAGGCTCTCGGGTGCGTCTTCCAAAGGAGGAATACGCGTGGAGTCGCCACCAATGTTTATTTGTGGAAAACGTCAGAAAAACCGAAGGAAACCGGTCATGAAGAATATTCCAGATTCGGGAGTTGTATTTACGTTTGAGGAAGGTATTAGCACCTCTCACGTTTGTCCCAAAGGACAACAGCCTTAAATTAGAATTGTGTGAAATTGCGTCCCTAAACTTTTATTTCCCTTTTTTATTTTTGAGATCGACAAAAGCGGGACTCTTGCTCCTACGTACCCTACATCAAAGAGGAAATAAGACCTACGTAGTTCTTTCTTAAGGGTGAATCAAGCGATTCTTTTTACTTGGAAGGTGATCATTTTAAGGCGTTGGACCTTAAAAAAGATCCATTTACTTGGTAAGAAAAACTGAGATATTGAACTTTCAAATATTTTTTAGTGATTTTTTGTGGGCGAGCTTGACTTTGCGAGTTGATTTTAGCCTTAGTTTCACTTTAGTTATTAGTCAATTCAATTAAGAAAGAGAAATCTCAAAGAGAAACGTCCGATTGATTTTTTCGCTTTATTTTACTAAAAGGTATTTTTTGATTATTATATTATTATTTTACCTCTTTTTTTATTTCCAACGTGGTTACGGCACGACCGAACGGTCGGATTTCATTTTAACAGAAATTAACGGATATTACAAATCAAATGATCGGTGGAAATTTATTTTATTTTTTTATTAGGCGATAAAATGACTTAAGTAAATGACTGAAGCACGTCAAAAGGGGGTACGGAAAGTAAATGAAACGAGAATAAAAGTACATGAAACAAATGGGGACCACCACAGGTACATAGAATGAATTGAAAAGCTTGATTTGGGGTACTTACCGATTGAAGATCAAAGAACAATGAAGAACGAACGATGAATGACGAAGAACGGTTGAAAATCTTTGCGTAATTACCCACGGAAATGTTACAGAAGCGCCTCAGCTTGGATTTTCTTCACGGAAACAATTTTCCTCAGCAATTTCAAATGAGTACGAAGTGCCAAGAAGGCTGAACCCTTTTCTTCTTCACTCCTCCCCCTATTTATAGCAAAATAGGGGAGGAGCTTGCCACCCAGCTCGCCCAGGCGAGCCAGGTTGCTTCCTCCAGAAACAACCGCCTTCTAGATGAAGAATCTGGAAGGCTCAAGTGGGCCTGGTTACTGTTTGCACCCCATTTTTTACTAAATACACCCCCTTTTGCTTTTTTTGGTGATTCGTTTTCCGTAACATTACGAAACTTTACAAATTTCGTAACGGTACTTGTTTTCTTTTTGTAAGGTTACGGAACCTTACGGATCATATAATTACTCCTTTTTTAGCTTTTGAAAAAGTTACGGAAACTCACGGATTGCGTAACAATACTTCCTTTTGATTTCCGTCACGTTACGGAATTTCACGGATTGCGTAACAACGCTTCCTTTTGATTTCCGGCACGTCTCGGGACTTCACATATTGTGCAACAAAGGGTGCCAAGTACTTTGAAGCGGTCAATTAAAGGTTGCATGCCATCAAGCAATAGTCTTCGGACGAAATTAGGGTATGAGAATAAGCTTACACAAACATTCACTAATCCAACACACACTCAACAAATAGTCATCATTAGTCCATAGTTCCAATCAATCATGCTTAGTATAATGCATGCACCTGACCTCAACTCCTAAATGCAATGTGGTACCATCCCCAAGGAAATAGCCTAAGCGTGTTCACACGACACTCTCACTTAAGAAAACTAGGCAGTAAGTGTCGAGGTCACCCTGTTATGCACAGGCAACTCCCCCCCTCCCCACGGTGACGAGCCTGAGTCTCAAGGGAGTTCCAAACCGAGTGACATACCCCCAAGTACAAATATTCCTCCTCATGAGAAACTACAAGTACTTACTGACAAAGTTTATTCTATTTCCATGTCATATGAAGTATGAAACATGGGCACCATCAATGCACTGACCGTGGATAATTAAAGATTCTAAGCCATCCCCCTCCAGAGATGCTTAAAACTCTTTAACCACTCTATTTCCCCCACTAGGGATATCCAACAAGGTCACTACACCCCCCATGTACATACACAACATAACATCATCACAGTGCATTTTCAACATCATCAACATTTCATCTTAATATCACTCTTAACATCAACATCATCATCTCATATTAACATAATCATCAATAACAACATCAACTCATATTGACATAATCATCAATAACAACATCATCTCATATCAATATCATCATAAACATCAACATCACCTCATATCAATTAATGTCATCAATAGAAATATCATCAGTAAGTCACACTCCACATATACATATACAGTTCATGCCTGAGATTCACACTCCTCAGGTCTTCAGCCAACACAAGTCTAATAGAAATAATAATGTTATTCATCAATAATAGATATACCGCATCCCATTAGTCAAAAACATTGTTTTCTTGAAAACCAACATGCAACAGGGATAGGCATACATCCCCATAGTTAGGTTCCCTAACCCCAACTATGGTATTAAAAATTGTAAACAATAATAAACTCCCCTCACCTATCGTGAGCTCTAAGTCGGTTTCTCTTTGTGTCACTCAGAGACCCCTCTCGTTCACGTTCGTCAATCCAAAAGCAAGGTTCTATATACCAAATTGAAGGAAATTTAGTATAGATTTCAGAAACAAGGTTAATGACAACATTCGGAGTCAAATACCCCTATCAAAACGTAAAGGGCTGAGGGGTGTTTCAGATTCTACTAAAAGGAGACATCATTTTAAAATTCCGATCACGCCAATGTGACCGGGGTTCAGTGAAGATCACGAAAATAACATCAATGTTATAAAAAGATAACTTTTACAATGTTTCATTCTCAAGGGTTTTTCAAAGGAAGTGTAAAAACATCCAATAATGGTTTCCATGTCAGAAGAGATGCAAAGATAGGCTCAAACTACCAAGGAGAAGGCTTAGAATTACGGTTACCTCAAAGAAACCGCGAAGGAAGGATTGGAGGCTTCATTCTCTACCGAATCCTCGAGTTGAGTTTGAAGATTCCGCTCCAATTAAATTGTTCTTCTCCGTGCGATGATCTAAAGGCAAGCAAAGGCAGCTCATGGCGGTCACCGGTGGTCAGTGGTGGTGGAGGAGGAGGTTGGGGATGTTGGGGAAGGGTTTAAGGGAAGAGAAGGAGAAAGAAATGGCTCTTTTATGCTGCTGGACATATTTGTATCCTGAAACACTTGCCCAAGCGAAATTTGGCTCGCCTGGGCGAGTTGATCCAGCTCAAATTTTACTGCTTCGGTTAAAAAATCATATTGCATACTCAAGATGTTATATTGTAAATCCCAACAGTCAGAATGTGTAGAATTAGCTTGCAAGTCTACAGTCCAAATTTGAAACAATTCAATGGTTAACGAATCCAGGATTATGGTTTTAGTGGAACAAGTTTAAGTAAAACTTGAAATCTCACAATTTCAACCTAAGTCAATAAAAGTCCATATAACTCAACATCCACATTAAGCATATCACACATGGCTAATTCACACAATACCTTAACTCATCCAAATTAATTAAGTAATCAAATAACACAAGAAAAACATCAAACATCTATTTTCAATTATCAAAAGTTCAGGGTGTTACACCACCATCGTTTATTTGAGAAAAACATTAGAAAAACCAAAAAGAGGTCTACGAATTTTTTAAAATAAGGGTTCGGGAGTTGTTTGCGCATGGGGAAGCTATTAGCACCCCACACACCCGTCACAAGGGATGACAACCTTTAATCGAGTGTGCAAAAATGTGACTTCAATACTATCAGTTAGTTTTTGTTTTAAAGATTTGAATGTGTTCTTCATGCGACCCCACACACCCGTCACAAGGGACGATAGCCTTTAATCGATGCACTAATAGGTGACTTCAAAGCTTAAAGGCGTGTAACCCACCATATTCTCATAGTAGAACACCGATAACGTGTCTACTATCATTGTTATCATCTCCCTCTCCATCATTGGGGGCACTACTTGAGCTGCCAAATCCCTCCACCTTTGAGCGTATTCTTTGAAAGATTCATGCTCCTTCTTACACATGTTCTGTAGCAGCATTCTATCCGGAGCCATTTCAAGGTCCAATGCCTTAAACGAATTTTTGTTCGCAGTTAAAATAAATCTTTCAAAAACATAAAAATCAATTTAACACACAAACATTCAGATTAAAAGAACTACGTAGGTCTGAATTCCTCATCGCACCTGAGGATACGTAGGAGCAAGGGCAACACCCTTGTCGACCCCAAAAAACTAAAAAAATATAAAAAGGGAAAATAAATAATATTGAAGTCACATTTTTGCACACTCGATTAAAGGCTATCGTCCCTTGTGATGGGCGCGTGGGGTGTTAATACCTTCCTCATGCGTTAACAACTCCCGAACCCTTATTTTCAAAAATCTGCATACCTCTTTTTGGTTTTTCTAACGTTTTCCTCGAATATACGTTGGTGGCAACTCCCACGCATTTTACTCTTTTTGGAAGAAGATCCTTTGGCTTTTTGCCCGTGCACCCGTCGTAGGGTAGGTTGTGACAGTTAGTATTTGTTAATATCATAGTTCCAAACAATTAGATTTGTTTTTTGGTCCATATACAACTGGATAAAACTAGGAGAACTAGTATTTGATGTTAAACATGTCGCAAGAAATTCTCCCCTAGAAACATCTATAAGGTTCGTATAAAAGACCTGTTGTAGCTACAAAATATAGATCCTCTGTTGCTGGAGGATTGTTACCCCTAAATTCAGAAGTTTTAGCCACGTGGGGACATTATGGAAATGCTGTAGCCTTTTGTGCCATAATTCTATAGTGCTTAGAATGCTCTTTCTTCTTCCACCATTAGAATTAATTAGAGCAAAGCTTTTTGCCTTCATTTGCACTTTGAATATATCTCTACCATTTGCATCTCTAATTAGGCACCGTTACCATGTTTTCAAATATGACCATGAAACCTTTTTCAATCAACTTTCCAACACTAAGCAGGTTTTGATCAATGTCAAGCACTTATAAAGCATCACAAATATATTTCAATCTTGTAATAACTTTTGCTCATGTGGTTTCTACTTCCATTATAAATCAGTCATGAATCACTACAGCTATTACATGCTCTATGCATCCAAAGCTTATGATGCACTCAACATTAGGCCTCAACCAACACTTTCTTTGTGGGTGATTCCTGTTTTTGTATTATGGACATGATGGATAAATCCAATCCATATTTTTGTTGTTGTTGTTAGCCTTGTCACTCTCTTTCTCATTGTTGTTCTTCCTCCTGAATATTTTATCTGAGCTTGGACAACACCCTTTTTAGATTGTTCTTTTCTCACCATTCTCCTTTTTTTCTTGTGCCTTTTTAATGCATTGAATAGCTATATTAGGGTAATATTAGACAAATCTTATGTATTTTCTAAAGAATGGATTGAGGCTTGAAATCTCTGAAGAACAGTAATAAGTATTTTCTTAACCATTTTAGAATCAAAAAATTCAAAGCCATGCAATCTTACTTATTTGCAATGTTGAGAAGTTTATTGTCGTACTCTTGAATCTTCATTGTTTGACTTCTTCAATTTTTATATCTCAAATTCTATAACCAGATTCAACACTTCCAGGGTCTTTATTTTTTCTTTTCCTTCACATTCATCCCTAAGGAACTACCAAATTCCCAATGCTGATTTGTAGTGAATTTTCTTGTGAGATAGCAGAAAATAAACAAGCTTTTGCCTTTGAATTTCTAGCTTTTCTTTCCTTCCCGTTTCTAATCTGAGCCACTGTTGGATTATCTGGAAAAGGAACAATAGCATAGTTCTATTGTACAGCTTCCCAAAAACCATTTGCCTCTAGGTATGTCTCTATTACACGCTCTGGCTGCCCAAATAGGATAGTTGTCACCATCAACAACAGGTGGGGCTAGTGCTATGTAGGGTGAGTCATTTTTTTCCAACTCACAGCACCCTTTAGAAGACAACTTTGATGCCAATTTGTTGGTACAACATGAACTAAACAGAGAAAATAAATAATATTTTATTTCTTTGTAATTTGAAGTCATAATTGCACAACACAACAAAGGGATCTAGATTCTATGACTAGCTTAAGTGGCTGGCTTCAACAGTTTTATGCACTGCACCACCATGCATCCTTTAAATATTAGTAATTTAATAAATAAAAAAACTAATGTTAGCCCCTATGTTGTTGTTAATTTTCCCAACTTTGTTCCCAACATTTTTTATTTTATTTTAATCTCACTGACTTTGTTACCAACCTCTCTCTGCATATTCCATGACTTCCCAACTTGCTCGTTGCACAATGAATACCAACAAAACACCACCTGCCCTTTCTCTCAAGATCAAATCCTCCTCCACTTTATATGTCTTTTTTTACCTTAAAAAGCTCTGCATACAAACAACACATACAAAAACATTCTATATATACTACTATATATTGTTTAATTAGTACTCGTTGCTAAGTCCGACTATTGTGTTATGATTGATAAATGTAATGGTATCTATCAATTATGGTTTTGTCCCTTTAATTAAATCAAGCATGCAAATATATGGTCCAAACTATGAGACTTCTTGTGCATGCATATTGTTTAAATTATATGGTCCCCCCACTCAGGGCTTCAATGGCTGCAGAGGGAATATTTTTGGCCTTCTTTTTACCCTGGTGATGCTTGACGCCTCTTGAGTGACATGTCCTAGTCTTAGCCCTTAAGATTTTTGAAAGATGTGGATCATAACCTAATGTTATAAGCCCTACCTTCTCCAAAGAGCTAGGCAAATATCACAGGTTTATCCATACAAATGATTGGTGATGAAACAATGATCACGACTTGTATATATTCTAGATATTTTCCTACAGCATGTGCCCTGGACTTAAATTGTTAATTTTCCATAGTGCAGTTTCATCTCTACTAAATTATACCCAAATGCTTGTTATTCTTCAAAAGCTGAATTTTTTTAGCAAGAATAAAGTCAAACGAAATAAAAATATATACAATTCCTGCATGTGTAACCCTAGTGGATACCAGAAAAACCAAATTTTAAAGATAGATGGATATAGGTTACATTTGCTGCAAATGTTGACAGCTTTGTGAGGTTCAAAATGGAAGCTATAATTTGACCAGTGAGGTTATTAGAGGAAAGAACCAAACATTGCAGGTTAGAAAGCTTCCCAATATTGCAAGCCTTGGACCCTGAGAGAAGATTTGCCCTAAATAATGAAATGTGAATTAATTCCTCCAACATACACTACTAAAACTTATAGCTCTGTTTAGTTCTCCTACATACCACCTCTCCTATTGTTGCCAAAAAAAAATAGCAAAGATGATGATGAGGACTGACCCAAAATTCCATTCTGCAGCAACAAATGTGCCTATTTGAATGATCAAGTACATCCCAGCCTGCTGAATAGTCTGGGCAAACTTGACCAGATCAAACCTTCCTCCAAAGTAATACTATACAATAAGTGAGAGGGGGAAAGACTTAAAAAAATTGTAATTCACACTATAAGCTCTAAGAGTATCTATCTATGAATCCATCTATCTTACAACTAATAAACTTCTCAACAAGTGGAGAAGAAAATAAGAAAGGCAAAATGAAATGAACTTTACTCATAAGTTAAGATGAACTAATGTATTTCAGCTTTTGGAGAAGTAGGTAGATTAAAGAGCTTCTATAAAAAGATTACATTTTTATTTCTTCTCCCATGAGTGCATAGGGAGAAGTTTATCCAAGCATGGCCTATGTATTGCTTCTAAATTACTAACATTGGCTAGAGAAAGCTCATGGCCATTCCCGAAAACATAGGTTTCAATCACATCTACTCCTACTTCCTAAATAATGAAATAAACAATTTTTAAACACTCTCCCCTATTTCTATGTTAAACACTTTTGTTAGCTCCCTCCCCGACGACCCCCAAAATAACATGCGTAGTTATTGTCTTTGTTAACAAAAAGTGTGTAACCTTATAATGACAAACCATAAACTGTACATAATAAAGGTAGGAAAGTAATGGCCATGTCATATGTATTGCTTATTAACATAATTTTTTGTAGTTTAATGAACAGTTACAGAAATGTGGTCCATTGAAAAGCCATATCCACTCCTTTTTGTGGATGACAGATACATATATCATCTGTGTCTTTGAATTAATTTTCTTTTGACAATTGTACTCCTACTTTGGTCTTAAACAATTTGTATTTCTTGTACGTAGTACTATTTAACTGTGTAACAATGTTAAGGCTACCGAAGAACTTGTTCTTGGTTGACTGAACACTCGTCTAATAATCATTGTCGTTACCCAAAGTTTTTGTTACTAGCATCTTTCGAGGTATGTATGTGATTCTCACACTTATGTTGTTAATTATTACATTTTTTGTTCACATACGAGTATTGTTTAATATTACAATTTTCTGAATTGTGAGTGAACCATTGTTCCCTGTGTGAGATTCAATACGATGATTAATACGGACAGTTTGGATTAATCGTTGTATTGAATCTTGAATTGTCCATTTGGATAGTTTGAGAAGACTATTTTATTTACTTAATTCTTACTTATAGGTTAAGTATGTTGTGTTAATTTTGACTAAATTTCAGTTTAGTGCATCTTGCTTCATTCTCCGGGTGCATACATGATCGTGGTGAATTGATGTCACCGCTTTCATGTCGTGCACTTAGAGACCAAAGCGAAATGCTGCCAAAATTTGGTTAAATTTAGCATAACCTACTTAACTTGTACATATGAATCAAGTAAAAAATTGTCTTCTCGAATGGGATAGGGTCACACCTTTTTATGAAAAAAGAGAGGTTTTCATGCATATCGGATAATGTACCCCGTATGACAGTACACCAAACATGGATCAAAGTTGGATGAAAGAAGCACGCATAACTCATGAGTATGAGAACGAGGTTGAAGAATTCTAGCAATTTGCCCAACAAAATGAACCAGAAATGGGTGGAAAATATTTGTGTCCATGTGTTAAATGTCTGAATGGAAGATGATAGTCATTGAATGACATTAGAGCACATCTTATATGTGACAGTATTAGTCCTACTTATACAAAATGGATATGGCATGGTGAGTTACCACATATGTCAATAGTCCCTCCGACTGAGGCAGTTGATGTACAAGTCGATGATCATATAGAAGACATGCTACGGGATCTTGGGCAAGAGGGTTTTAGGCAAGTGTATGCACCTTATTATGAAAAATTAGAAACTGATTCTAAGAAGCCATTGTATCTGGGATGCACAACCTTCACACGGTTATCGGGGGTGTTAGCTTTGGTGAACTTGAAGGCAAGATTTGGGTGGAGTGACAAAAGCTTTGTTAGACAAATGGCCTCAGTTATCTTAAAAGGGATAGGCTTAGAATGCAAAAGAAGCAGCAATCAATTTAATAATGTTCTTTAAACATGAAAGACAAAATTGATTGCAATAAAATAAATGAGATAAGGGAAGATAGAATTCAAACACAATTTTTATACTGGTTCGGCAAAGTTTATGCCTATGTCCAGTACTCAAGCAACCCACTTGAGATTTTCCAATCCCTTTGTAAAAATCCGTTTACAAAGTCTGAACCACACAGGGACAACCCATCCTTTGTGTTCAAGAATCCTTACAACTTAAGAGACCCTCAATCCCTTAATCAATCTCTTTGAATGAGAAGAAAGAAAGAAGAATTCTCTCTTGAAGAGAAGGATATTACAATTGAAGTCCATGGAGAAACTCTTAATGGATTTGCAAGTGTTTTCCCAAGAGTTTCTTTTGAGATAGCATTTGGCAATGAAGTTCTCTTGGAATATCTCTCTCTTTTCCTTTTGAGAGGATAAGACATTTTGAATAAGCAAAACTCTCTCTTCAAAATTCGTGCCCAAGTCACCTATTTATAGGCCTTTGATGGCCATTCACAAATCCAATCAAAAGATGTGACTGTTGGCAGATTTTCTGAAAACTCTCCACTGGTAATCGATTACAATGTTTGTGTAATTGATTACACAGTTATAATTTGAAGGGTCATGACTTTTTGAATTTTATTTTCAGGAGTTTCGTTGCTGGTAATCGATTACAGACATATGGTAATTGATTACATGTTCAAAATTCAAATTCAAAACCCTTTTCAACAGCTCTTTTTTATTCTTCTTTTGAAGATAGGACAATTGAATCTCATGTGCCCAGATTGATCGCATTCAGCATTTTGGGGCTAAGGAGGAATCTTCTTCTTTCTTCTTTCATCATCATTTTCTTTCTTCTCTAGTTTTTTTATGTAGTTGCATTTCTCTCTACCATTGTAGGAATAAAGGAATCAAATTCAATGGTTTTCCATATCTTTAAATCTATGACTTCTTTTAAAGATCTGCATTCGGGTTTTCTAATAATGATAACCCTCACCATTGAAAATAAGATAGATGAGGCCATATCTATTCTTGAAGTTTCTAAACTTTATACAAGAATCCCTCTCTAATACCACTTGTTGGACCAGCAACCTCAATAACTTAAGAGGGATAGGCTTAGAATGCAAAAGAAGCAGCAATCAATTTAATAATGTTCTTTAAACATGAAAGACAAAATTGATTGCAACAAAATAAATGAGATAAGGGAAGAGAGAATGCAAACATAGTTTTTATATTGGTTCGGCAAAGTCTGTGCCTATGTCCAGTACTCAAGCAACCCACTTGAGATTTTCCACTCCCTTTGTAAAAATATGTTTACAAAGTCTGAACCACACAAGGACAACCCATCCCTTGTGTTCAGGAATCCTTACAACTTAAGAGACCCCCAGTCCCTTAATCAATCTCTTTGAATGAGAAGAAAGAAAGAAGAATTCTCTCTTGAAGAGAAGGATATTACAATTGAAGTCCATGGATGAACTCTTAATGGATTTGCAAGTGTTTGCCCAAGAGTTTCTTTTGAGAGAGCATTTGGCAATGAAGTTCTCTTTGAATATCTCTCTCATTGCTTTTTGAAGTTAGACACACACATATATATAGGCCCTTCGTGCCTTTTCAAAATGGTTTGAAGAGATGTGTCTTTTCAAAAAGCTTTTCTAATGTTTTCTCACTGGTAATCAATTACAGGTTTCTGGTAATCGATTACACAGTTATGTTTTGAAGGGTTATGACTTTTGAATTTGAATTTCCAAAGTTCCATTGCTGGTAATCGATTACAAACATATGGTAATCGATTACATGTTCAAAATTCAAATTCAAAACCCTTTTCAACAGCAATTTCTCAAACTTCCCTTCTGGTAATCGATTACACTTCCTGGTAATCAATTACCAGATCCTTGCATGACTTTGAAACCCTTTGTTTTGAGGCAAGGCTTGGTCTTGAAGAAATCTTGAATCAAGGATTTGTTTGTTTAAGCAATCTTGTATTACACTTGAAGCAAATGCTTATCCTTTTGAAGCGGCCTTGTTTGATTCTTCTTTGACATCATCAAAATCATGTATACATACATTCACATTCTCCCCCTTTTTGATGATGACAATCATGTGATTTCTTTTCGACATCATCAAAACATAGATGATTCACAAGCTTCACTGAATTACTTTTGTTATTGAAGAATATGCTTCCTGTAGATAACACATTACCCAAGAATCATTACAAGGCGAAGAAGATATTATGTCCTGTGGGTATGGAATACTAGAAAATACATACATGCCTTAATGATTGTAATTTGTATAGAAATCAGTTTGCCAAAATGCGTAACTTTCCTACATGTGGGGTGTCACACTACAAAGTGAAGTATGACGAATGCAGTGATACAGCCTGATCGAGGCCGTACCTGAATCAAATAAACATTAAAATGCAGTAACTAGGAAGTGATCCTAGGTCGTTTCCCAACGAGCAATGATAAACTAAATGTTCATAACAGATAATAGGAAAATAGTAACGAATTGGGGGGGGATTGTTTGCTTTTGTAAATTAAACAACGAATAGATGTGAATTCAAAAATAGCAAAATTAAAACACGTTGCTTCCCCTTGATTCACAAGCAAGTCTCTTATCCTAGGTTACGAGAGTTTATCCTTTATCAGTTCAACCACTTAATCCAACCCTAAATTAAATTACTAAGCGAAATTTAACATAAGGCATTCATTATGTGATTAAGCAACACATGCACCAATTAATCATGAACGATCATTAAGCATGAACGTAAATTAACCACAGAGACAATTAATCAAGCACTAAGCATGCATGAATTAATAGCAACGAATACAGAGTAATTGGTGAAGAGGAAAAACTGAGCAGAATTTAATAGTAATAATAGAACCTCAAAGAGAGTTGTGCTTGATCCTCAAGAGAAAACAACACTGGAGACTTAGCCTTCCATTAATCAATAGAGAACAAAAATTTTATTGCTAAAACGAAAAGTAACAATTGGAATTGCAAAACGAAAAAGTGTCTAAAAGAAGAAGAGAAGCCTAAAACTAAAAATGAATGAGGAGAGAGAGGGTCCTCAAACTAGAGCCTTGGTGCTGTTATATATTTTCAGCCCCAAAGCTTACAAATTTGTTTTAAGTCCAAGCCCATAAATAAAATAAAATCTAGACAAGATAAGAAAAGATTTGATAAAATAAAATCTAGATGAAATAAAATCTAAATAAGATAAGATAAGATAAGATCTAGATGAAATAATATCTAGATTAGATAAAATATAGATAAGATAAGATTTGATCTAGATAAGATAAGATTTGATAAAATTGTCTGCTCTCTTCACGTCCAAGCCCAATTTTGGATTCTAGCCCAATTGCTTATAATTCTCCTGAAATTAAATTAAAAACACAAAATTAGTCCAATAGGCCCAAATGATAAAACTGCATAATTAATTTGACAATTAAGACTAATCAGTAATTAAAATGGTGCAAAAAGGGTTAAGAAATAGGAGAAAATAATGGCACATCACAGCCACAAACAACAATCATCCAGCAGAGGTGTGTTGGTATCTTCCAATAATACCAAGGTTTAAGCAATTGCTTGCCAATGCAAACAACACAAAAAACCTAACATGGCATGCAGATAGGAGGATAAATGATGGATTGCTCTGTCGTCCCGCTAATTCTCCCCAATGGAAGACAATTGATCAATTGTATCCGGAATTTGGACAAGATCCCAGAAACCTAAGGGTTGGTCTTGCTTCTGACGGAATGAATCCTTTTGGTAACTTGAGCTATAACCATAGTTCATGGCCTGCTTTGCTGATGATTTACAATCTTCCTCCTTGGTTGTGCATCAAGCGAAAATACATTATAGTGTGTATGATGATAGTCAGTCCAAGACAACCAGGAAATGACATAGATGTCTATCTTGCTCCTTTGGTTGAAGACCTGACAAAATTGTGGGAAGAAAGGGTTGATGTGTATGATGGGAATCTTCAGCAGAGCTTCAGGTTGCGTGCAAGGATATTTTGCACCATTAACGACTTTCCAGCTTATGGGAATTTGAGTGGATATAGTGTCAAAGGCCACCATGCATGTCCTATATGTGAGAAAGACACAAGTTACATCCAACTAAAGCATGGAAAGAAGACAATGTATACAAGGCATCAAAGATTTCTAAAACCTTATCACCCGTATTGGCAAATGAAGAAAGCATTTAATGGAACATTAGCGATTGACAATGCACCAAATCCGTTGTGTGGACATAAATTTTTTGATCGGGTCAAGGACATCATAACTATGTTTGGGAAGACACAAAAAAAGGATAGGTCCAACAGGAAAATTTTGAAGAAAAGGTCAATATTTGGACAAGGAATACCCACCTGAGGCCTCCAACAATGACAAGAGGACGTTACGGAGGTTGGCGGCCAGTTTCCTCCTGAGTGGAAATGTCTTATATAAAGGAAACCATGATAAGGTATTACTGTGATGTGTGAATGCAAAGGAGGCAGAACAAATATTATTAGAGGTGCACGAGGAATCCTTTGGTACCCATGATGCAAGCTCCATTGGAGCTTGTAGGCCTTGGATCTTCTTCATCAATGGATTCCTTTGCTTCTTGGAAGATGAATGGCAGCGGAATGGAGAAAGGAAGAGAGAGAGGAGACGCCACTTCAAGGAGAAGATGAGTCTAGAAGAAGCTCACCACCATAGGAGGCCATGGATAAGAGCTTGGAGGAAGAAGGAGATGAATGAAGGGAGAGGGAGAGAAGAGCATGAAATTTTGTGCTCTAAATGAGCTTTGAAATCTGAAGTTTAACATTCAAATGATCAAAGTTGAAAAAAATGCACACACATGACCTCTATTTATAGCCTAAGTGTCACACAAAATTGAAGGGAAATTCAAATTTCACTTGAATTTGAAATTGAATTTGTGGAGCCAAACTTTGGAGCCAAAATTTCACTAATTATGATTAGTGAATTTTAGTTATGGTTCAGCCCACTAATCCAAGATCAATTCCAAGATTCTCCACTAAGTGTGCTTAGGTGTCATGAGGCATGAAAAGCATGAAGGACATGCACAAAGTGTGACTATATGATGTGGCAATGGGGTGTAGTAAGCAAATGCTCACCTCCCCCTCTAAAATTCAATTGGATTGGGCTTCTACCAATTCAATTAAATTTATTTCCAACCACACACATCAAATATCCACTTAGTGCATGTGAAATTACAAAACTACCCCTAGTACAAAAACTAGTCTAGGTGCCCTAAAATACAAGGGCTGAAAAATCCTATATTTCTAGTGTACCCTACCTACAATATGGAGCCCTAAATACAAGGACCAAATATAATGACATCCTATTCTAATATGTACAAAGATAATTGGACCCAACCTTGGCCCATGGGCTCAGAAATCTACCCTAAGGTTCATGAGAACCCTAGGGCCTTCTTCAGCAGCTCTAGCCCAATCTTCTTGGAGCCTCTTGCTCATGGTTCTAGTGATTGGTCCCTTCCTAGGGAGGATTGCATCAACCCATGTCAATGGACACGCCATTGCCCGAAAGATTTTGAGGGTGGGATATTACTGACTCACTATGGAGAACGATTGTTGTGTCCACGTGAGGAAATTCCATAAATGCCAGACCTTCGCTGATAATGTTAATGCTCCACCTGTATCGTTAAACGTGTTGGCAGCACCGTGGCCATTCTCAATGTGGGGCATAGACATAATTGGGGCTATCGAACCTAAGGCTTCAAATGGGCATCACTTCATCTTAGTCGCCATTGACTACTTCACCAAATAGGTGGAAGCAGCCTTATATGCTAATGTGACTAGGAATGTGGTGATTAGATTCATTAAGAAGGAAATAATTTGCAGATATAGGTTGCCCAGAAAGATCATCACCGATAATGCCACCAATTTAAACAACAAGATGATGAAGGAAATGTGTGAGGATTTCAAAATTCAACACCATAATTTGACGCCTTATCGGCCCAAGATGAATGGCGTAATTGAGGCCGCCAATAAGAACATCAAGAAGATCGTTCAGAAGATGATCGTATCATACAAGGATTGGCACGAGATGTTACCCTTCACATTGCATGGTTATCAGACTTTTGTACGCACATCTACTGAGACAACTCCATTCTCTTTGGTGTACTGGATGGAAGTTGTAACGACCAGCCTCGTCGCTATGATATCACCATTCTAAACTACGAGAATATCAATTTTTAAATGAAAACTTTGTCATGAAAAATGAAAGTAATTTTTTTCGATGTACATTCACCAAACAATGCATCGTTACTTAAGTGAATACATACATACATATATATATATATATATATATATATATATATATATATATATATATATATATATATATATAGGTATAGTAACTCAGTACACATCATTCACATAATGGAGAGAGAGTAAATTTGTTAATACATATAATTAAATTTGTGATTTACATCCTCAATTCAACAAAAAGAGTTATGGAACCTACTATGGAGGAGTTGATTAGCAAAACACAACTCTCTCCCAAAATAATCCCAACGTCATCACGTCGACTCGATGGCTCCACAAAAGAATCTCACTTCTCGTACTCTACTACTATCACTCTGCTCCCACGAACAAAGGTTTGTGATCATCATAGGTGCCAACCACACGGTACAAAAATCAAATAACCACAATTAGTAAGAAAGATTTAACAAATATCATAAGCTTACACAAACATTCACTAGTCCAACACACACTCAACAAATAGTCATCATCCGTCCATAGTTCCAATCAATCATGCTCAATATCATGCACCTAACCTCAACTCTCAAATGCAATGTGGTACCATCCCCGAGGAAATAGTCTAAGCGTGTCCACACGACACTCTCACTTAGGAAAACTAGGTAGTCAGTGTCGAGGTCACCCTGTCGTGCACAGGCAACCCCCCTCCCCCATGGTGATCAGCCTGAGTCTCAAGGAAGTTCCAAACCGAGTGACATGCCCCTAAAAAGTACAAGTATTGCTCCTTATGAAGAACTAAAAGTACTTACTAACAAAGTTTATACTATTTCCATGTCATATGAAGAATGAAACATGGGCACCATCAATGCACTGACCGTGGATAATTAAAGATTCTAAGCCATCCCCCTCCAGAAATGCTTAAAACTCTTTAACCACTCTATTTCCCCTACCAGGGATATCCAACAAGGTCAGTGCACCCCCCATGTACATACACAACATAGATTACCATAGTGCATTTTCAACATCATCAACATTTCATCTCAATGTCATTATCAACATCAACATTATTTCATCTCAATGTCATTCTCAACATCAACATCATCTCATTTCAATGACATTATCAACAACAACATCATCTCATATTAACATAATCATCAATAACAACATCAACTTGTATTAACATAATCATCAATAACAACATCATCTCATATCAATATTATCATGAACATCAACATCACCTCATATCAATTAATGTCATCAATAGCCATATCATCAGTAAGTCACACTCCGCATATACATATAAAGTTCATGCCTGAGATTCACACTCCCTAGGTCTTCAGACAACACAAGTCTAGTAAAAACATTAAAATGTCATTTATCAATAATAGATGTACCACATCCCATTAGTCAAAAACATTGTTTTTTCTTGAAAACCAGCATGCAACAGGGACATGCATACCTCCCCATTGTTAGGTTCCCTAACCCCCAACTATGGTATTAAAAACTGTAAATGATAATAAACTCCCCTCACTTATCATGAGCTCTACGTTAGTTCCTCTTTGCATCACTCAGAGACCTCTCTCGTTCACGTTTGTTAGTCCAAATGCAAGTTTCTATATACCAAATTGAAAGAAATTTAGAATAGATTTCAGAAACAAGGTTAATGACAACATTCAGAGTCAAATACCCCTGTCAAAACATAAAGGGCTAAGGGGTGTTTCGGATTCAACTAAAAAGAGACGTCATTTTGAAATTCTACTCATGCCAATGTGATCGGGGTTTAGTGAAGGTCATGAAAATAACATCAATGTTATAAAAAGATAACTTTTACAATGTCTCATTCTCAAGGGTTTTTCAAAGGAAATGTAAAAACACCCTATTACAGTACCCAAAAACACAAGAGACACTAAGAGAAACTCAAACTAACTAGGAGAAAGGCTTAAAAGTCAAGATTACCTCAAAGAATCTACAAGAGGAAGGATTGAGGGAGTTTTCTCCACTAAATCCTTGAGGAGGATTTCGTTCCAATTACAACGTTCTTCTTGGTGTGGAGGTTCGGCGACAAGCAACGACGGCTCGTGGTGGTCACCAGTGGTCGTGGGTGGTGGAAAAGAAGGTGTTAGGGTTTGGGTAAGCGTTTGGAGAGGAAGAGAATGAAAAATCATGTTTTTCACGCTGAAGAACGTATTTATAATTTGCAGATCTCGCTTAGCAAGCTCATCTCACTAAGCGGGAGTCCACTTTTCGCGCTTAGCGTGACAATTCGTGCTTAGCGCAACTCCCTCTGCACTAGTTCTCACTCAGCACGCTAATTCTCGCTCAGCGAAATTCCCTCTCGGGTTGGAATTGTGCTTAGGGCGCCCCTTCTTGCTCAGCGTAATTCCCTCTTGGGTTGGAATTGCGCTTAGCCCTTCGGGCTTAGCGAGACATCAAAAGTTAGTATTTTCAAAATCCCAACGGTCATACTGTGGAAAATAGTCTTAGGAACCTCAAGTCAAAATTTGAAGACGCTCCAACGGTTAACGAATCCAAGATCGCGATTTTATTGAAACAGGTTTAGGTAAAATTTGAAATCTCATAATTTCAACTTAGTTCAACACAACATCCACATCAAGAAATTCACACATGACTAATTCAAGTCATACCTCAACTCATTCAAGTCAATCATATAGTCAAATAACACGATAAATACAATTAAACATCGATTTATAATTAGTAATATTTCAGGGTGTTACAGAAGTTGTTCTCCCATTTGAGGTAGAGATTCCTTCTTTGAGAATTCTAGCGGAGTTGGGATTGGAAGAAGCAGAATGGGCCCAGGCACGTATTGACCAATTAAATCTTATTGAGGGAAAGAGATTGGCTGCCATGAGCCATGGGCAACTATACCAGAGCAGAGTGAAAAGCACTTTTGACAAAAGTGTGTGCCCGCGTAAGTTCGGCGAGGTGGACCTTGTTCTGAAGAAGGTATCGCGGGTTTATAAGGATCACTGAGGAAAATGGGCCCTAAACTATGAAGGACCATTTGGGGTGAAGAAGGCTTTCTCAAAAGATATGGGCCCTAAACTTCCATCGTAGCGACGAGGGGGACCGTTGTTGCTCATGAATATGGATGATGAAGAGTTGCCTATGCTTGTGAATTCTGATGTCGTCAAGCGATATTATGCATGATACTTGGGGAAATTCAAAGACTCAATGTTTGGGCCTCCTCAAGGACTCATTAGGATCTCCACATCTTAGGCTATCTTTGTAAACAATAATTGCAACGTTAATAAATATAGATTAATGATTTGTATCTTTCCCTCTATTGTTATGTCCTTTGCACTTTTTTATTGTCGTTGGGCATGAATGAACACTCTTGCTTTTGCTCACTCACATCACCAGCACTCCGAAGCCAATGGTCAAATCTGCCCAATCAAAAGTCGCTCGTTCGGCACGTTCAGTAGGGATGTCGTAAGCGTTGAGTAAAATTGAACAAAAAAAAAAAAGAGGAAACACAAAACTTGGTTAATTGTTGTGTTAAACGAATGTTCGATAATAAACATGCATGCGACTGCATTTTATCATCTAAGTGTTTTGCAAAGGGAAAAATGAATGAAGAGTCATTTTTGGTTATGGTTGGTGCCACACCAACTTGGGTAAACCTAGGGTCAAATGGGAAAGGTGATACAAGAATTTCATAGCATTTTAAACATTTGCATGTAAACATTCTCTTTGTCAAGGCATTAGAGCAGGTGCCAACAGGTGCTAAGTCCACAATCGGATTTGCTCACGATCGAAGAAAAGAATTAGGAAGTGTGAGATGGCAAAGCCTTGACTACAACCACGTGTCCAACTAAAGACGTTAAAGAAGTGCTCCTAGAAGGTAACCTAGTATCTCTAAACTTTGCTCTTTAATTTTATGCCTTATGCTTTCTATTGCGTGTTGATATTGTTCGATTTTCTTTTTGGATTATTTCATGAATTCGCCTAGGATTTATAGGTAATTATAAAGCTTACTACAAGATTATAACCTTTTTGCAAAAAACCTTTTTTTCAAAAAAAAAAATGTTAACTCACTTGGGCAAGTGATTAGCTTGCCTGGGCGAGTGTGCGCTGAAGATGAAAAAAAATATATAAAAAGGGGGGAAGGGGTGAAATCAGATTTTCACCCCACATTCACCTTCATCCCTCATTCTTTGTCACGAGAACCTCCCCCTTTTCTCCCTAAATTCACCGAAGCTAGTTCCTTTTCATCAAAATTCTTCACTTTGCACTCACCACTCCATCCCATTCAAGTAAGTGTCACATCTCCCTCTAATTTTAATTTTTTCCTTGTAATATTTGGTGCTTTGGTTGTTGCTTTCTTTGCAATGGTTGTGAGATGAGTTGAATATGAACCAATGATCAAATGCTCAGGTTGGTGGCAGTACTAGATGGCTCTAGGCCTATCCTGGGTTCTTTTACGAATTTGCATGTCATGTTGCTCTTTATCCCTCATTTTTGCATGCTTCAACATATGCACGCCAAGTGTTTGATGAAATGCCACAAGGGTTAGACTATGTTCTCTTTTAAGTTTTGAAATGTTGGACATGTTTAGTCACTTAGTTAGGTGTGATATCAACTCAAATTGATAGTTTACATAAGACTGTGGATTGAATTGAGAAAATCATTTGAGTTGTTGATGGGCAAGTAACTTGTTAAGTTTAAATCACCACCATTTTCTTGTTAAAATTGGAGCAAATAGGCGGATTAAATTTGTGCTTAATGTGTTTTGGACTCATGTTTTAAGGCTATTCTAGAGTGAACTTGTGCACAAATTAGCTTCTTCGTTGCTAAAAAATAAATGTACAAATATATATATATATATATATATATATATATATATATATATATATATATATATATATATATATATATATATATATATACACATACATACATATATGTGTGTGTAAAAAAATATAAATAATAATAATAATAATAAATAATAAAAAAAATTAAATTAAATTAAAAAAATTCAATGACTAGCTATTCTTTGAAAAATAAAATTTTGCTGAGATACTAGTATCTTTTGCCTTTGTTTTCTTTTTGTCGTAGATGGCTCCGAAGAAACTTTCTGCAAAAAAGAGCTAGGAAGGCTACTACAGGGGAAGGATCCAATGCAACCCCACAAGCGGAAATTGAGTTTGATGGGCACCGCTTCCGAAGCGAGGAGCATCATCGCCATTTTGAGGTGATTAAGGATTGGTCTTTTCTCAAAGAAAGATGGATCCAGCTAGCGGAGAGAGAGTATACGGAATTCCAAGCCGAAGTTGCCAGGAGGCGTTGGACACAGCAGATAGAGCCTATGGCAAAGTATGATCCTGAAGTAGTCATGAAGTTTTAGGCAAACACTTGGCCCACTGAAGAAGGAGTCATGGACAAGCACTCCTGGGTGCAGGGCCAATGGATCCCATATGACACAGATGCTATCAACCAATTCTTGGGGCATCCATTGGTCTTAGAAAAGGGACAGCGATGCGAGTACGCTGAGAGGAGAAGTCAATTTTCAAGTTTTGATGAAGAGGTTATAGGTCAGCTACTTTGCTCCCCGGGACATGATTTTGCACGGAGCATAGCAGGGAGGCGGGTACGGATCATGCGCATTAGCATGACCAATCTGACTCAAATCTAGAAGACGCTCCTACTCAGTAACATCCTTCCTAGTGACCATAACTCTGATCTCCCGCTACCCAAGTGTCAGCTGATCTACAGGATCATGACCCAAATCAATGTTCATGTGGTGCAGCTTATCTCAGATGTCATCCACTAGTTCATATGTATTGCACCTCCGAGACACCCAGTGGACCCAGAGAAGTTCAACAGGGCACTGGGATTTTCGGCATTGATCACAGGTCTCTACCAATTCGACGGGGTACTAGTCGTTCCGATAAAGCTTATCCGGCCTCCCATTAATAGGTCCTTCATTGAGAAATATTGCATGCCAAGGAAGGCACAACAGCCGGGGCACGACGAGCAGCAGCAGTCGACCATGGATGCACCACCACCGCCTCCACATCAGCCACCATCTCTAGAGTCCATCCCAGCTCACATGTAGAGGATAGAGCTCTAGATGCACGCGTACATGCAACATTTGGCTGATCAGCAGGCAGCAAACCATAAGGGTCAATGCAATTGAATGACAACTTCTATTAGTATACACTACACCAGCATCGCCAGGACCTGAACCCTTACCCGTGGCCTACTCCCGAGCAGGTCAAAGTCACTGTCACATGGCCTGGGGATAGGCCCAATTTTCAGGAGGAGGCGGGTCCTACAAATGCTCAAGGAGCTGCCCAAGGGGACGAAGGTGGAGCTGAGGATGATGGAGGCATGACAGATTTGCTTGATTTCTTCATTGGAGGAGACTGAGCTCCCCGACCGTGATCTTCTAAATCTGTGAACTTGTCTTTATCTTATTTATTGTTTTTAGTATTTTGTTATGTTATTTGTTGTGATGATTGTTTGAAAAAAAGAAAAAAAAAACTTACGCGTGGTTTTTTTTAATTTTCGTGCGCACTTTGATTTTTGATGGTGTAGTCTTGGGTTATAACTTTGTCCAGGATTCAAACCTTTTTCCTAAAACTAACGTGCTTTTGAAAGGAACGACCACCAGTACTCTTCAAAAATTTTGTAGATCAAAAAATGTGTATCTTGAGGATGAAAATAATGAAGGACTTTTCCGAATACCAAAATGGACTTAGATGTTTTTTTGCATGGACTTGATAAAAGAACAATTGTTGAAACACTGATTTGATCTAAATGTGGAAATAGGCCCTAAGCTTTAGTGACTGTGTGACCACAAATTTTATATTGAGTGTTTGCATGGATATGTTCTACGATTGGTTTTGCATGAATTTCTAATTGTCATAACATATGATTCATGGGAGTGATATGGGAATTCTTTCTTTCTAAGCCATTGGCCAAACAGCTGTCCCAATATACATTACTTTTTCCATTTTGCAAGCCCTTTGAGCCAGACACTTGATTTATATCAGAACACTAACCTAGGATGAAAGTTTCCTACCTTACCTTAGGATAGGAGAGCAGGGGTGTTTTCAAAGGAGATTTCCATCATTTTTGTAAGAAATAAAGGAAGAAAAGAAATAAAAAAATCATAAAAAAAAAGGGGAAAGAAAAAAATTACAAAATGGAAAGGAGCAAAAAAGGTAAATAGAAAAGAAAAACAAGTTCTTTGGAATAAACAAGTATGTGAACCATGTACTGAGTTGTTGTAAAGAGTAAAAAGGAAGGAAAATAATAGTAACTTGCTCAAGGCATGAAAAGATAGGAAGTGATCGCTCATTTAAGTTACTAGCCATATCTTTATGCATGCTTTCCTATTCAAAAAAAAAAAAAAAAAACCAAAGCAACCAAAGCCAAAATTTCCCACAAGTCCAACCTTAAAAAGACCTATTGATCCATGATGATTATGCACATTATCTTTGATTTGATGGGAAATGACTTGCAAAATCAATTTATGACATATCTATGATTTGGAATTGAGATGAAACACTTGCTTGTGTGGCATTTTATACACCTCTGAGCAGTTTTCCTCTATTTGATTGAATCTAGTGTTTCTTCTAATGCTTCTTTAGAAATGAAATGCAAAATGTCTTAATCTCATTCTTGGTTATGAGAAATTCTATCTTTGTGCTTTCATTCCTCATTCGTCACATTATTTTTGAAAAAAAAATGTGTGTTGTTCTGATCGATTTGGGGGCTTGATTTCTTTACCAAGCGTGTTCACATTTTAGTGAAAATTTTCAGAGACTTTAATGTCTTCTGCCTTTTACATTTCAAGACTTCAATGTCTTCTGCCTTTTACATTTTCAAAGACTTCAATGTCTTCAGTCTTTTACGTTTTAAAAGACTTCAATGTCTTCTGTCTTTTACATTTCAAGACTTCAATGTCTTCTGTCTTTTACATTTTCAAAGATTTCAATGTCTTCAATCTTTTACATTTTCAAAGACTTCAATGTCTTCTCTCTTTTACATTTCAAAACTTCAATGTCTTCTGTCTTTTACATTTCAAAGACTTCAATTTCTTCTATCTTTTACATTTCAATGACTTCAATGTCTTCTATCTTTTACATTTCCCAAGACTTTAATGTCTTCAATCTTTTACATTTACAAGACTTCAATGTCTTCAGACTTTTACATTTACAAGACTTCAATGTCTCATGTCTTTTACATTTTCAAAGACTTCAATGTCTTCAGTCTTTTACATTTCCCAAGACTTCAATGTCTTCAGTCTTTTACATTTACAAGACTTCAATGTCTTCAGTCTTTTACATTTACAAGACTTCAATGTCTTCAATCTTTTACATTTTCAAAGACTTCAATGTCTTCAGTCTTTTACATTTCAAAGACTTCAATGTCTTCAGTCTTTTACATTTTAAAGATTTCAATATCTTCAGTCTTTTACATTTTCAAAGACTCCAATGTCTTCAGTGTTTTACATTTCCAAAGACTTCAATGACTCCATTTTTGTTTTACCAGACTACAACGTCTTTTGCTTCATACTTTCGATACTTCCATGTCAATGTTTGTTTGTTTTTATTTCGGTTTCACTTCCTTGGTTTTCTCTGGCGTTTGTTCGAATAGCAAGATCGCTCAAATGAAATTAGTGTCCTTATCTTTTCATTTTCAATAAAACATAAGTAAGGAAGGGCAATTGTCAGACCCTAATTTCGTCCGGGGACTATCGTTCGTTGATATTTTGATTCTTGCTAGCCGAATTACGGTGTTTGACGCCAGTTACAGTGCAAAGCAAGGAATCACTCAATATTTTGATCAAAAAAACAAAAAGATACCAAGGAAGGGGGGAAAAAGGTCTTTTTTGGATTTTTCTAGACCTTAGCTCGCCCAGGCTAGGATCTGGCTCGCCTAGGACATGAAATAGCTTCATGCCTAAGCAACCAGCTCACCTGGACAAGCTCATTCCTTCAAAGCTAAGCATCAGCTCGCCTGGGCAAGCTTCAACTGCCCCAAAATGGTTTTTCCCTATAAATAGCCATGCTAGGGGGGTTTTGAGGGGTTCCAAGGTTCAATAGTTGAGAGAATTGAGAGAAGAGAGAAAGAAGAAAAAACGAAGTTGAGGTGCTACCGAATCGAGACCATGATCATTCCCTACATTATTTTCTTGTTTTGTGTTCCTCATGCAACAGTCAGTTAGTTTTGTTTTTAAGGATTGAATGTGATCTATGTACCCTTAAGGGTCCCCTCTGTTATTATGTGCATATTCATTTTCTTCATCTATCATCGGTAATCTCATTTTTTTTGTAAAGTTTAATCCTAACCAATCACTAGTGTCATAAAGTTGTCTTTAAAGAGACTGAAAGTTAATAAACAAAACCAAAATAAAACCAACTCATAACTAAACTTCTCTCCATCAAATACCATTTGAGATCGTTTCAAGTTCCAATGCCTTAACGACCTTCTTGCTTGTAATAAAAATGAATCTTTCAAAAACATAAAATCAATTTAACACACAAACATTCAGACTTGAAGAACTACGTAGGTCTGAATTTCTCATATCACCTAAGGATACGTAGGAGTAAGGGTAGCCTCCTTGTCGACCCCAAAAAATAAAGAAATATAAAAAGGCAAAATAAATAATTTTGAAGTCACGTAGTGCACACTCGATTAAAGGTTATCATCCCTTGTGACAGACGCGTGGGGTGCTAATACCTTCCCTATGCGTAAACAACTCTCGAACCCTTCTTTTCAAAATTCGCAAACCTCTTTTTTGTTTTTCTAACGTTTTCCCTTAAATAAACGCTGGTGGCGACTCCACTCGTTTTCTCCCTAGGAGACGAATGCTTTGGCTTATCTATTTTGCTTTCCTCGTCCCGTCGTGAGGTAGGTTGCGATAAAATGCAAGTGTTGTACCTTTCAAAATTGTTTCCATTATGTAGACTATATTTTTTTTAACATGCTACTTGAGTTTTGTATTCTATACAACTTATATAGTCTTTTCAGCTGTCAATAATGAAAATTGCATTAGTAGAATGAGGTGCTTCATGACCCTTAAGACGATTTTAGCTGTTTCACAAGTTATATGTTTCATTAATGAATTGTTTTAGCTGTTTTTTGAGATTTGATGTTACATTTCATGGGAACATGCATTATTTGTAAAAGATTTATCCTTAAACGTATTTCAATTTTCATGATGGATCTGAATTATTGTAAAATACCTGATAAAGAAAAAACATTCTACGACGATTATGTCGTAAAACCATCTTAGAATGCATCACATTCTAAGACGGGTTTGAAGATAAAACCGTCTTAGAAGGTAAAACATTTTAAGACAGTTATGACCCCCAAAACCGTCGTAGAATGCTAGACATTCTAAGACGGGTTTGAATCAAAACCCGTCTTAGAATGTCCAACATTCTAGGACGGTTTTACGAGCATAACCTTCTTAGAATGTTCCACTTTCTAAGACGGTTGCATAACTGTCGTCGTAGAATCTTCAACATTCTACGATGCGCGCTTCAAAGACGGTGAAAACTGACTTAGAAAGTCGAATTTAACTGACATGAAAAGGCGCTTTTCTAGTAGTGACGTATGTAATTCTAATAAATATGGTCTTTTTTACTTTATAAAAACTAAAAGTAAATGTTTTTTTGTTGGTGAGCCAAAAATTTAAGCTTTAGTTGTTTTACCCTCGAGTTTGAGCCGACTCTGCTCCTACTTGGTCCTAGCCTTTAACAAGTAATTGTGTTAAAATTTACTTTAGATGAAATTTGGTAAATTTTTCTACTCATGGGACAAGATTAGTTAGATGCCTTATTATCATTATTAATAATTGTTATTCTATTTTATGAGATAGAAATAAATTAAATAAATAATATTTTGAAATTAAATTATTTAAATCAAGACATATAATCTTTATATTTATCATATAATAAAGATATGCACCCGTCAAAAATCATAATCTGAAATTCAAATTGACTAATTAAATTAAAATAACAATATTTTAAAAGAATAAAATCATAACAAATTCAATACAAGAGAAGTTTCGTAATTTTCTAAAAACAGAAAAAAAAACCTTATAAATCCTCTTGTTATTTTAACCCGAATATACACTAAAAATAATGAATTACTATATTTTTAATCCTTTAAATTTAGATAATTATTTTTATTCCTTTAAAAAAAATCCTATTTTTATTAGTCTCTCAAATTTTCCAAAGACTACTTTTAGTCTCTCATATTCTTTGCATTAATATTGTCATAATTTGTGGCGATTTTTCACTATCAAAAATATTTTTTTTAATTTAATTTCTTTATAAAAGATTTGTGACAATTAAAAATCACCAAAATATGTAAAAAAAAAAATGTTCACGTAACCATACTAGTCAAATAGTTTTACTATTTAAAATCACTAGAAATCATTTTCTTAAAAAAATAAAATTTGACGGTTAAAAAATGACACAAATGGTGAAATGTGAATAAAAAAGAATTAAAAGTAACTTTAAAAAAAGTTAAGGACTAAAAAATAATTATTTAAATTTAAAGGATTAAAAATATATTTAATATTGAAATAATTAATATGTAGTAATTACTCGATCAGTAAACCAAATGATCTATCATCGATGACTATTATATGAAATGAATATTAATGCATTATAAATATTTACAACAATAATCAAAACTTATCTTTTTAGGTGATATATGGATCTAACGAAGTTAGAAGGGGAGAACCTCTTAGAATATATTCTTGTGGGTTATAATTAATTTTAATATTTTATTTTGCTAAAAAAAATGAACTAATATTGTGATCCATTTGATGATACTAAGTCCACTAATAATGAGATTAGTTTTTTACAGGCTTTGGACACCTAATTCTGATCAGTATGGGAAAATAGTGTGAGTCTAACCACTAAGTCCATAATGGGAGGTGCTTGGATTAATAAATAGCAAGGTTAGGTTTCCTTTATTGTCACATTATCAGTTGTTGTCTAAGGTTTATCTCATTGAAATTAAAACCCTAGCTAGAATTGAAAAGAAAGTGATCACGTAAAAGAAGACTTAACTTTTAGATTTTTACATGTTACGCTATGCACAGATCATTGTCATTTCCTTAACCATGTCTTCAATAAGTGTTATGTCAGTATTCTAAACTTATATAAATTCATTTTTGATCTTATAAAATTCACTACAGGTGACCAATTATTTACAAAAATAATTAAAGGTAATCAACCTAAGTTCTACTTTAAAAATTAATCATTAATCAAATCGATAAATATATGTAGCTAAGTTTATTACACTTAAAGTCAGAAAACAATTACACCCATCGTCACACACCAAAAAGTTTAGCAAACAAATTGGCTTTTAACATCATTAACTTTCCCTCATAATTTCGGGAGGCCACTAAAATGATTCTTTACCTTTTTCTTTTCCTTTCCGGAAGATCAGCATGCTCATATATAATCACCAATACTTCGTTTCCAAATAGGTCCGTTGGGTCATTTTCTAATTCACTTTTAATCCAAAGTCTTTGTCTCCTCTATGGCTTGTACTTCCAAATAGTTCCAATGCATGATTGTATCCATTAGATGTCAACAAGAATTATGTGGAACTGATTTTTCCTCAATTCACGATGCTGAGCTATAATCCACTTTCAGTTGCACCCTTACGTCTACATCATCATGTCAAACGTGGATAACACCAAGGTTCCATACTCAGTATCGAAAAAAATGCCCGTGGCCCATGAGCATATCAAAGCTTAAAGCATTAACTGTATATATACCATGCATATGGCTCAAAGTTATTTGGTTTTATGATGGATATGGATTATATCTATCTCATGTGGCAATGCAATTCCAAACTGATTGTCTTCTACATTTCCTTCTAAGCTGGTGACAGAAAAACTGAATTTTAATTATAGATAAACTTAAATATATATATATACGTACCTTGATCTCATAATATGATATTATGACCTATCGCTCAAAATATTTATATAAATGCTAACGTTTAATTATTTGATTTATTTCAATTGATAAAAATTTTGTATAATGAAAATTGAATTACCAACGAGAGTTAGTCAAGTGTTAATTAGAAGAGATTAATTTTTCAAGATGAATTAAGATGTGAATTTCTATTGAAAGAAGTACTTATATTTAGTATTCGATCGTACGTGCGTGCCTCGATCGATCAGATTAAATACTTCCAAACGAGAATACCTACAAGAAACTAAAAAAATATATATTAATATAGGCAATATTGTGATTCTACCTTATGTTCTAGTATTCACAAAGTCTCACATCATTTAATTGTTGATGTCAATAATTATTTATAAATATCATTTTCTCTCAATCCACAAGTATATCTTTTATAAGGACAAAAAAATCTTAATGATCAATTGAACACCTAAATAGATAATACCTCACATACACGAACCCTAGTCTAAGGGACCTTGTTCCAATATCCATAAAGTCTCATATTACTTAAAAATACAGATCAAGAGTCTTTAATAAAAACTCTTTTCTCTCAACCCACCAATACTTGCAAATTTAAGGTCAAAACACATTAATGTGTACTCTAATACAAATCACATATTGTTAATGTTTATGCTAAAATTTTATTTCTATTAAATAAATTATATCACTAAGAATTAATATGTTATGTTAATGGGAGGATTCAAACTCATAATCTTCTAATCACTCCAACCTTAATTATGTTCCTCTCCCAACTAGTAAATCTCTAATCTTCATAATATTTGATGAGTTTTTGGAGGATGCATGGTAGCAAACTAAAAGTAGGCTGTTGCTCTTTAACTTTACTTATTTTATGTATAAGTTCATTTATATAACTCATATAATTTTAAAAAAAATTACAAATTAATTTGTACAAAACTTAATTTGACCTAATACAGAAATTTTTTTTCTTAAAAATATTTCTAGATAAATTTATCCAAAGGTACTCTTAAAACGCTAGTTGGTGAGCTTAACCTCTATACGTTATGACTTGTAAAGCTATCACTATGAGATCACTAAAGTACTGTAGACTGTAGTATTTCATCATTGATGAACTATATATAACTTTAATTGATAAAAAGATAACAATTTATTTTGCTTACTACTATTATACTCAGCAGTTATGCTATGAAAAAAAAAAAAAGATTAGCATAGAATGCGGAGGTATGGAATAAAGAGGAGAAAGAGAGCAACAAGGTTGGCCCATACCGTGAGTAAACTCTAAAGCAAAATTTTAAAAAAATATTTTATTTTATAATATGATAACTATATAGTAAGTTTTTTTTTTGTTAATATAAATGAACTTTTTTTCAATATATGAGACAGTTTATTTTATAAAAATTAATAGTAAATATTTTTTTTTTGTTTTACCATTGTGACGGCTCTGAAATAGAGTAGAAGAAAAACATTTCCTATCAAATGTACGAATTAGTTTTACTGTTTTTCTACTAAATACTATTTCTTACGAAATTGTACCATTCATCTTCAATCATGAGCCGGTTTCATTTGCTCCAAACATATTTTATAGATCAATTGATACACGTTATTTTAATTTAGATTTAAATATATTTTTCGTTTTTGTAATTTAATGTGTTTTTTGTCTTTATAATTTTTTTTAATTGTTATAAAATATATTTATTTTATTTTTCGTCTTTAAAGAATTTTAAATATTTTTTAATGTTCAAACTATTTTTTTACTGTTAAAAGCGTTATTCAAAATACTTTAACAACGAAAAATAAAATAAACACATTTTGTCATGACTAAAACAAAAATAATAAAAAAATAAATTACAAGAAAAAAAATATATTTAAACCTTTAGTTTATTTTAATTTAATTATTGGATGAAAAACTTTGGTAGCTAGCAATTTCGTTTGTAACTTTTAGAGGATTTTTAAAGGAAAATAAATGTTCAACATATACTGTCTTGTGGTGTGCATGGCTGGAAAAAGTGTGTGTGTGTACACAACAAGAATAAGATAAAATTTTATATATATATATATATATAGTTAACACTCTCGAAGCAAACACTAAGCAAGATAAATTGACTATGGCACCATGGTGTTTTAGAGAGCTATTTCTACTCCTACTGAAAATATCCTAAAAGCTACCATGCATTTAAGCTATATAGAGAATAAGATAAAACTTGATATTTAATTTATCATAATATATAGGTAAAGATGAGTACATTAAGAGGTATCAATGAATGAATAATAATTATCCAAGTGTCAAATTTATATTATTTTAACATAAATATATAAAATAAAAATTATAATTCATAAATATCTAACTCCTCGAAGAACATACATAGCTAAAATAATACCAAAAACGTAAATATCTAACTCCATCTTTTGGATCTCTTTCGGTCCATCGTGAGTCAAGTTTAGCAAACTTGATTTACGGTAACTAATGAAGTCTTACAAATTTTTTATCATCCCTAATTAATATATATTTGTTCAATCTAGAACATATATGTAAGGTTCATTGATTGGTGTTAGTTGCCATCAACGTCTAATTAAAAGAAACATATTATTGGATAGTATCATGTGCCTGTTAATACTAACAGACATCACTCGGGTGAAACTTCTTTGATGAATAAGATGTAACTACACAGACAAACACATAGGAATTCTGAATATATATATATATACGTTTTTTTTTTTTTTTTTGTATTATTTTAGCTATGTATGTTCTTCGAGGAGTTAAGATATCCAAATTATAGGTTGTCACAATCAAATGGTTAAGGATTTATATAGTGGTAGGTACATATCCTTGATCACTGATTATTATTCACACAAAAAACACATTAAGCTAGGTATATTTGTATTGGTTTTATACATAGTGCCCTCAACAAACATAGATATTACGTAAAGTTGAAATTCATTAAGTAGATATTGTTCATATCATAAATAGATTAGGATGTTAGATGGAACTCTAATCCCTCTCCCTCCCTCGTATACAGATAAATAGAGAGGAGGAGAAAGAGATTAAATTATCTTAAGATTAGGAAGTTATAATATTAATTTGATGATTAAAAAAGAGAATTTAAGAGTTAATTTGGTGTTTGAATCATTCCACTAATATTCTAAACAAAACAATTAATAACTAATGTTGATTCATAAAAAAAGTTATTGTAAGAGTAATTCTAAAATAGTTACATTTTTTCTTTTAATTTAATAGGCAGGTATGAGTTACTTGTTAGATAATTAGTTAATTTTTGTAGTAACTTGAATCTCTCTTCATATTTAAATATTAAAAATATATTTCAAAATAAAAGTTTGTCAAGAAATTAATTTTGAACAATACAAGTAAAATCATTAAATCTTCAACATTCTTTTATATTAAAAAAATAAAAATATTATCCTACTTTTAAGATGATAAATTATTTAAAACAAACACACAGTATACATACATATATATATATATATATATATATATATAGTTGTGTAAGTAGGGATATTCCGAAGATAGAAGAACTGATATATGGAAATGATTCTTGCACATAATGTAAATAATGTTTGGGGGTTTATACATGTAATCGTTGACAAAATATATTCTACATCGACAGCCTAAAGTAAAGAGGCATAAAATAAATTATTGGTAATTGTATATTTTGTCAACCATTAAACAAATAAGTCATTTTTGCTTGTGGCGCCAAAACGTTGAAATTAATATAATGTTACTTACTTCTATAGTTGTATTCCATTTGTTTGCGGTTCAAGTGTTCAACCCTAAGTAGCTCAAAATTACAAATAATTCTCTTTTTAGTGAAGTGCAAGTTTGGAAAAGATGATATATGAAAGATTCAAGAAAGCACGCTTTCCAGCAAACCTTATTGCTTGAAAGAGTGGAAAGGTGGAGAAAAAGAAGGCAAATTAGAGACATGAGGTTGACATGAAGGTTGGTTTATTTGTTTTAGAAAGCAAAACAAAAAACAAAACAAAAAACCAAGAGTTTTAAACAAAATAAATAAAATATGATTATTTTAATTTTATTTTATCATTTAACATAGTTTTCTTTCTTAATTTTATAATCTAAGTAATTTCAAAATTAATATTCTTATTTTCTATTCATTTTCTCTTTAGTAATACTTCTTTCTTTTTTATTTCTTTCCGAGTCCAAGCAAAAAAGCACAAATCTCTCGCTGCAATCATATCAATATTTGACATCACTTCTCTCATATTTATGAGAGCATTAATATTTAATACATAGCGAATCTATAGATACAAATACATAGGGCATATTCGAAAGCTTCTATATAATTCAATTCAGTTTTAAAAATAAAAAAATGTAATATTAAATCATTTGTTCAATACCCGTTGAAAATAAATTTAAAAGTAAAACAAATACTGAAAATGTTTGGACACTCAATTTATTTAGTACCAATTCTCATCTTATCTTGATTTAATTCTATTTATTTTTATTTAAGTGAAAACATTTCTTAATACAATTTTATATAGTTATCGTGTGTATATATATAAAATAAATTCGTCACATATATAGTTTGACACTTAAATAAATTTATTTTCGAACATTATAAATGATTCATAATTTCCCTAATGATTCATAATTTTTCATCCTTCTATCAAACAAAAAATCATCCTAAATTCAAAGTGTCACACGTTTTATGCTTCATGCAATCACACCAATTATTTTCATATCAAATATATATTTGATATGAAAATAATTTTCATGTAATTATATGAAACAATATAAAATTATAAAATTGATATTTTTTATTTTTGCAAAAATCTTTATTTTTTTTAAACAACCAATCAGATATAAATACGTCACTTTTCGTGCTAGATTTGTAACATATAACAATCTTCTTATCATTAATAATATTTATCTATATCTCCTAGGAGTATAGGCAAGAGTCATACACCCTAATGGTGTGAGAAATTAAAACCTTGTTTCTCCCCTTTTTAAAAAAAAGTAAAATATTTTCTTAAATTTGTTGTTTGTGTCTTGAATACTTGAAAAGAAAAGTGGTTATGTAGAATTATTTTACGCTCTCATCCAATCATAAATCATCATATATAATAAATTTATTAATTTTTGTAAAATTATCTTAAAAATTATTTTAATTATGATTTGTGATTGAATAAGAATCTAAAACTGTTTTGTATTATTAGTGGATAATCATTAAACTTATATTTAAAAGTGTCTATCCCTTGCAAACATTTATGCTTGGGTTAGTTGAGTTTTTAATCCCTTAACTTTTTCATATTCTAATTTTTAGTTACTCAAAATTTATTTGACAATTTTTAGTCTTCCATTAATTAATTTTGTATTAGTATTTTTAGTCTCTCAAAATTTTCTTATCTATTTTTAGTTTTTCATTTATTTTTATTGCTCAAAAGTAATTCAAAATACATAAAAATGAGGGATTAAAAATGGACAAAACAAGGATTACTTTTGAACAATAAAAATAAATAAGGAACTAAAAATGAAAAAAAAAATGAAGTACTAAAAATGTTGATGGAAAATTAACAAAAGACTAAAATTTGTTAAAAAAATAAAGAACTAAAAATTAAGATTTAAAAAAGTTGAGGGACTAAAAATTTAACTAACCCTTTATGTTTTCTAAAAGTTTGTGTTGAATATATACTTAAATAAATCACTTTAAGAAGATAGAATAGGATGAAAAAAAAAAAGCTTAGTTGTTTATGATTATTTTAAATACTTATTTTAAAACTTTAATAAACCTTGGATTAAAAATTAATTGTTTAGTAGTGTGGAACTGTTTTATAAAGAATATTTTAAACCAAAAAGTTAGAAAAAACAAACAAATCCTAATATATATTTTTATCATTGAACGTGTTAATCGACTGATACAAAATTATTCTGCGTTAATCAATAATTTAAAAAATCCTAATTAATATTTAATGATCCCTATCTATGCAAAATTGTATATATTTGTCCATTAGTAAGATATCAAAAAGAATAAAAATCTGAATGGAATTATTCAAGGCGTATCAACATTTTAAGGATAATAAATCGATTTTATTTTTCAATTGGAATTGAGTGGTATTGATTGAGTTTTGTTTAAATTAAAAAAATGTAACTTTAAAATAATTTTTTATATAGGTATTTTTTCAAGAAGCAACTAGGATTTTCTTATTAAAATACGCATAAAATTTGTTTATTTGTAAACAGAAACAATTTAGACAAACATATATACTAAAAAATACAAAACTACTTATTTTATTAAAATAAATACTTATTTCAATAAATAAATTTAAACAAACTAATAGATGCAAGTATCTTTGAGACATAATCAGATTATATTAAATGTGAATATTTTTTCAATGTGAATTCAAATTTTGATTCACTATATCAGGAAGAAATAATTTATTTTGTTAAACTCAACTCGGTTGATCGTGATAAATCATTTGTATCTAACTATCCATATAGTCTTTTGGAATTTTAGTATTTAGCTTCAGATTTATCAGATTGCATCTAATGACCTAATGATCATTTGCAGCACACTGTTGCCTCTCTTGCATCATTGGAAAGGCTATACATGCATGTCCATGAAATGAATTCATTACACCATATAAAAAGAGAACATCAATGACACCATTATTGAACTCTCAAAACAAAAACTAAGCAAACAAACAAAAGGGAGAATGAAGATGCATTATTTTTGGACCCTTCTATCTACATGTCTGCAAGAAACAAAACCAATGAACATGCATGATATATTCATATATAGCAAACACTCCAAATATCCAAATTCCTTTGTTGCAAAAGCAAGAGACATGCGAGCTGTGGCCGTGTGAGACCTTAATCTGCAACCGCAGGCAGTGGCTTTTTCGCAGTAGTATTGGCCTTGAGGCCTATGAATATGATATATTTCGGATATATATGATAATGGTATCAAACAAAGTTATTTGATATAAATGACAGTAATTTGTGTCTTTTAATCAAATATTTAGGATTTGAACTCTAGTTAGGAGGAAAATATTTATCTTGTATATATTTATAATCCCGAAAAAATAAAAGTACTTAATATTACATAAAAATTAAAATAGTTATGCCTATTTCATAAAATGTTCATGTAAATAGACTTAAATTTAATTTTAATCCTCCAAATTTATTTAATTAGTATTATATTGACCCTCATAAACTTTAGTTTTGTGATCACGTACATACTGTTGACATGGTATGCATTTAGACATGTTAAATTTGCTATGATTCCAAGGTAGCATGAGATGTACATGATATGTTTAGATGTATATCAAATCATTAATATATAGTAATAAGGACACTTTATTTTTATTTTCTGTTAAAATAATCAACAAACAATATTATGAGTATGTATTTGCATATTTATAAAAGTTAAATGTATAAGAATTAAAAATATATTTTACTTTTTTATTAAATTTATAAACATATTTTACTTTTTTATTAAATTTATAGGAATTAAAAGTATATTTTCGGATATTAACTAAAATCAAATCTATAGGAATTAAAAACATATTTTACTCTTTTATTATGAGTATGTATTTGTATTTTTATAAAAAGTAAAACTTATTTTGATTTATAATTAGACCAATGTTCAAATATTGACAAGAATGCCAATTGTTCAAGCAACAAACTAATAAATAAAGTTATTTCTATGGGAACTTGTGTAATACTTTGGCAATAATGACAAATTAGGCAGATGAGGAAGGTTTGAGTATAAGTAATCAAAATTAAAGACAAGTGTGGAAAAGTAAAGAGTTTAAGCTATGTAAGAAAAATGATTTTTGAAATTTTATCGAACACTTGATAGATGAAAAAGAAAATTAGGGTTGTCTCAATGAGATGAATTCGTTGAGGCTTAAACTATCATCCTATGTATTACTAAGAATCCTTATTAAAATAAGATAACATCAAATCAATCCATAATTTTATTCTAATTTTAATCCATTAAATGGGAGAACTTAAATTATTTGATTTCACTATCAATCATTTGATTAGTATAACCGATGATTTGAATCAAGAATAAAGGTTTTACCTAAAACTAATAATTTTTATTCTATCCCCAAACATAAATATCATTGGTTGTTTTCTTTAATTCACGGTTCAATTAGAATTTCCCAAAATGCATTGAACATCAAGAATCATCCGGTTAGATATGATCAAACCAAAAAGCCCAAAGCAATAAGTATAAAAGAATTGAAGAATTATAACAATCCTTTATTGAATAAAAAAAAATAGTAGTTGCATATATAGGAGCAGTCTATAATAACATTAAACCCCAACGAGGAATGAAATGAGCTATATGCATAGCCATGGGAACCACATAAGATGCAATCAGAGAAGAGTCCTTAAGTTAGATGTCACCATACTCTTGTTCCTTGGACCCTGAGATGCTTTTTTTGTCTTGGGATTTGTGTCCTCTTCTTGAGTCATGGACCTTTTATATCAACAACAACATATGGGTCTGTCTGATAAGCTCGCTTAAGAGCTCTACAAACATACCAGACTCTCCAGGGTTTGCTCGCTGAAGCGAGCACAATATATAAGGCTCCAGGCTTCAAATTTTAGCTCACTTAAGCGAGCTTAGTGGCTTCGGAGATTTTCAAAATTCTCAGCTCCAATGATAGCGCATCAAATCATCTCTCCAAAGTACTTCCTTCAAAATAAAACAAAACCAAGCAAAGATCAAATACAACAAGTATAAAGACTAAACTTCTAGTCTAAAAAATAATTTATTAAACAAATTAGCACAAACAAAATTTAAAAGTATAGCAGATATACAATAATTACGCAAAAATACTACTAAAAAGCGTATGGGTGGCAATTATCAACCAACTTGTTAATTAGTACATTTCTTTACATGAAAGCTTGCACTAAAAAAAATCAAGCACTGATGACCAGACTACTTGAAAATTTCATTATAGAAAAAAAAATTGTATCTTGGGAGAAAACTGAAAAAGTTTATTCAATTTAAACCATGAGAGAACAAAGAGTGATTTAGACAACACTTAATGGAAAAAAACCAAAACAAACATTGTAAGGAATAAAAATAATAAATTATAATAACGAAAAACAAAACAACTTACTAAATTGAAAGATTTAAAAAATATTTAAAATTTTATGTTATTCTTATTTTTCTCTCACAAGTCACAATACCTTTTAATTAAAAGCCCATTAATATTGTTTCATATAATATAATTAGATGTATAGCTGTCTGAAAAAACTTGTCTTTGAATTTAATAGTACTTATGTAATAATTATCTTAAAAATCATATTTATTATAATTTTTTATTTGGTTGAAACTATAAAAGTTTTTATATGAACAATATGTATAAATTAATCTCTTCTAAAAAATATGTACATATATAGTCCATGTACCTATAATATAAAAAGTTTTTTCATTGTTATCTAATAATAAATTGACTTTTACAGTAAAAAATTATACTTATCATGATTTTTTATTTATAGAGCGTGTAAAACATTTTTTTGCATAAAAAACAAACTCATTCCGAGGTCGTCCGTTCAATTTGTACTCCAAGTTTATTTACGATGTATTTGGATAAATTTCGAATATCTTTCTTTTTCTTTTTACCTTAAAACCAGAATCATTTTTATTTTATTTTTTATTTTATCTGCAAAACCAGAATCAAATTTAAAAAACCACAAACACTTTTGGGTCTCCACAGAGTTTTTTTTAAAAAAAAATCTTATTTCCAACTCCCAAGCCCATAACAATTACAATAGTAAATTAATTATGGCACATTCAGATAAATAACTATCAAACACTTTTAACAAGCTTTCATTCAGTGATAATTTATCCACAAATTTGACTCCAAAATTTATTAAAACAGAATAAAAAGAATTTACTTTAGCAAGCTCAAAAAGAAGAAAAATTAACATTCACACTTATTATAATAGAATTGAAACATAAAAGGTTTTCATAAGAAGAAGAAGCTCTTCAGCCTAGTAAGTTCTGTATAAGTTGACTTGATGTTTAACCTCAAAGTGGTGGCAGCACCTCCGTATCCCTCAGCCGCCGCCGCCACAGGCTGCCGCCGGCGTCAGTGGCGAAGAAGAACTCGTGGTCGGTGGATTCATGGCACTGGGTAATGGAGGGTGTAATAATGGGGTATGGAAGTGTAGTAGTAGTTTGAGTGGAGAAACTTTCAATCTCAAAAAGATCAGAACTTGCATCACTAGCTGCATCATCATCCATGGCACGTGACTTGGGGGGGCTTGGAGGTTGGAACACGTGCAAGGACTCACGTGGGATTGTGTCCTCTTCATTAACCACGTTGAGAAGAACTTGATGATGATGATGATGATGGGATTTTGTGGGGTTGGTGGAGTTGTTTGTTGCCAAGAACAAAGGGAAATTGAAGCCTTCTCTTGAGGGTTTTCTAAGTTGATTCATGGAAGGTTGGAATTGGAACAACCTTTGAGCCTTCACTTCCTTGTTGGATGATGATGATGGTGGTGGTGGTGCCTTGTAATTCAAGGAATCTTTGTGGATTTGGTGTGTGAAAGGGTTTTAGGTTGTGGGGGTGGAGTTTGGCTTTTGGGAGTTTTTGGTTTTGTTTTTGTTTGTATTTGTGTTTGTGTTTCCTTGACTTGCACTGACTTTTTTATCATTGCAAGGGCATTTTCTTCTTAAAAGCCAAATGGGTTTTGACAAGGAAGTTTTGAGTTTCTCTGTGAGATTGGAGGAGGTTTGAGGAGGTTTAACTGATATTTTACTTCTTTCAGGTGTTGAAATAACAAACCAGCTTTGTTGCTTAAAGTGGATTTGGAAGAAGAAGAAGAAGGTGGTGGTGGTGTTGGAGTTGCAACATGAAATGAATGAGCTTTGTAGTTGTTGTTGTTGTTGATCATGTTGTGGTTACCATTCTTACCACCAACTGATGATGAAGCAGAATAGGAGAATGACCTTGTGGACTTTGTGATGTCACCTTGCTCTTGAACTTGATTATTGTGTTTGTGTTCTGTGTCCATGTTGAGCAGGGGGGAGACTCTGCTGTTGCTATTGATGGTCGCTTTTTGGATGGTGTTGTCATTATTATTGTTGGTCCCTTGGTTGAAGTACCTGTGTGCACCAAAAGTGCTAAGCTCAGAAGTAATAGGATCAGGGTCTAGAGTTCTAAGTCCATCATTAGGCCTCATCATCATAGCATGGGGTGGTTCAGATTTGTTTGGTTGATCAGGTGTGAGATGATGAGGAGAAGAAAAAGATACACTTCTATCTTTAAAGGTGGGTGATGACTTTGGATTCAGGTTGGTGGGAATTGCTCTTTCCATTTTTTCCCACTCTTTTATTTATGAGAGGGGGTTTTAATTCAATGTGTTGATGGAAAAGATGAGAGGATGAAACTAAACATTGCAAGTACTGCCTCTGAAATTCCTTCCTTATGCACATATATATTTGTGTGATTGTGTGGGTGTGTTTTTAGGATAGGTAGTAATAACCTGTCCTATCACCAATAAGAAAGCAGTAAAAGTAAGAAAGGAAAGTTTCACATATAGGTTGTGTATGCATAGGAACCTAAAGTGTGAACGGATGGTTGACAATTTTTCTAGTACGAGTAAAGGTAATGGTTGAGTATTCAACAACAAAAAAAAAAAGTAATGGTTGAAATTTGTTTAACCAATTTTTTTATTATTGTTAGTATAAATATTTTTACATGCACTATTGATTAATTAAAAATCACTTTAGATATATAATTTTTAAAATATATAAAAGTTAGCAATTTTACTCTACATGAAAATCTATAAATTAATAATCACTTTAGGTATGATATCTATACTATAAACAATAATTGTAATGTAATTATAATAATTAATTGCAATCAGATTTTTTTTAATGTAATTACAATAATGAAAAGATCAGCAATTATTTATAATAATTATACATGTATTACAATTTTTTACCGCATACATATTATACTTAAATATTAATATTAATATTAATATTATTAATAAACCAATTGTTCATTAACATATGCAAGTAATAAAAAACTAATTGCACACGTAATGGTTTATGCAGAATTATTTGCATATAAAATAATTTTAAGATGATTATGACATTCAAAAATAAAACTCTAATCTTTAGATAAACTATCATCCTATGTATTACTAAGAATCCTTATTAAAATAAGATAACATCAAATCAATCCATAATTTTATTCTAATTTTAATCCATTAAATGGAGAACTTAAATTATTTGATTTCACTATCAATCATTGATTAGTATAACCGATGATTTGAATCAAGAATAAAGGTTTTACCTAAAACTAATAATTTTTATTCTATCCCCAAACATAAATATCATTGGTTGTTTTCTTTAATTCACGGTTCAATTAGAATTTCCCAAAATGCATTGAACATCAAGAATCATCCGGTTAGATATGATCAAACCAAAAAGCCCAAAGCAATAAGTATAAAAGAATTGAAGAATTATAACAATCCTTTATTGAATAAAAAAAAATAGTAGTTGCATATATAGGAGCAGTCTATAATAACATTAAACCCCAACGAGGAATGAAATGAGCTATATGCATAGCCATGGGAACCACATAAGATGCAATCAGAGAAGAGTCCTTAAGTTAGATGTCACCATACTCTTGTTCCTTGGACCCTGAGATGCTTTTTTTGTCTTGGGATTTGTGTCCTCTTCTTGAGTCATGGACCTTTTATATCAACAACAACATATGGGTCTGTCTGATAAGCTCGCTTAAGAGCTCTACAAACATACCAGACTCTCCAGGGTTTGCTCGCTGAAGCGAGCACAATATATAAGGCTCCAGGCTTCAAAATTTTAGCTCACTTAAGCGAGCTTAGTGGCTTCGGAGATTTTCAAATTCTCAGGCTCCAATGATAGCGCATCAAATCATCTCTCCAAAGTACTTCCTTCAAAATAAAACAAAACCAAGCAAAGATCAAATACAACAAGTATAAAGACTAAACTTCTAGTCTAAAAAATAATTTATTAAACAAATTAGCACAAACAAAATTTAAAAGTATAGCAGATATACAATAATTACGCAAAAATACTACTAAAAAGCGTATGGGTGGCAATTATCAACCAACTTGTTAATTAGTACATTTCTTTACATGAAAGCTTGCCACTAAAAAAATCAAGCACTGATGACCAGACTACTTGAAAATTTCATTATAGAAAAAAAATTGTATCTTGGGAGAAAACTGAAAAAGTTTATTCAATTTAAACCATGAGAGAACAAAGAGTGATTTAGACAACACTTAATGGAAAAAAACCAAAACAAACATTGTAAGGAATAAAAATAATAAATTATAATAACGAAAAACAAAACACTTACTAAATTGAAAGATTTAAAAATATTTAAAATTTTATGTTATTCTTATTTTTCTCTCACAAGTCACAATACCCTTTTAATTAAAAGCCCATTAATATTGTTTCATATAATATAATTAGATGTATAGCTGTCTGAAAAAACTTGTCTTTGAATTTAATAGTACTTATGTAATAATTATCTTAAAAATCATATTTATTATAATTTTTTATTTGGTTGAAACTATAAAAGTTTTTATATGAACAATATGTATAAATTAATCTCTTCTAAAAAATATGTACATATATAGTCCATGTACCTATAATATAAAAAGTTTTTTCATTGTTATCTAATAATAAATTGACTTTTACAGTAAAAATTATACTTATCATGATTTTTTATTTATAGAGCGTGTAAAACATTTTTTTGCATAAAAAACAAACTCATTCCGAGGTCGTCCGTTCAATTTGTACTCCAAGTTTATTTACGATGTATTTGGATAAATTTCGAATATCTTTCTTTTTCTTTTTACCTTAAAACCAGAATCATTTTTATTTTATTTTTTATTTTATCTGCAAAACCAGAATCAAATTTAAAAAACCACAAACACTTTTGGGTCTCCACAGAGTTTTTTTTTAAAAAAAAATCTTATTTCCAACTCCCAAGCCATAACAATTACAATAGTAAATTAATTATGGCACATTCAGATAAATAACTATCAAACACTTTTAACAAGCTTTCATTCAGTGATAATTTATCCACAAATTTGACTCCAAAATTTATTAAAACAGAATAAAAAGAATTTACTTTAGCAAGCTCAAAAGAAGAAAAATTAACATTCACACTTATTATAATAGAATTGAAACATAAAAGGTTTTCATAAGAAGAAGAAGCTCTTCAGCCTAGTAAGTTCTGTATAAGTTGACTTGATGTTTAACCTCAAAGTGGTGGCAGCACCTCCGTATCCCTCAGCCGCCGCCGCCACAGGCTGCCGCCGGCGTCAGTGGCGAAGAAGAACTCGTGGTCGGTGGATTCATGGCACTGGGTAATGGAGGGTGTAATAATGGGGTATGGAAGTGTAGTAGTAGTTTGAGTGGAGAAACTTTCAATCTCAAAAAGATCAGAACTTGCATCACTAGCTGCATCATCATCCATGGCACGTGACTTGGGGGGCTTGGAGGTTGGAACACGTGCAAGGACTCACGTGGGATTGTGTCCTCTTCATTAACCACGTTGAGAAGAACTTGATGATGATGATGATGATGGGATTTTGTGGGGTTGGTGGAGTTGTTTGTTGCCAAGAACAAAGGGAAATTGAAGCCTTCTCTTGAGGGTTTTCTAAGTTGATTCATGGAAGGTTGGAATTGGAACAACCTTTGAGCCTTCACTTCCTTGTTGGATGATGATGATGGTGGTGGTGGTGCCTTGTAATTCAAGGAATCTTTGTGGATTTGGTTGTGTGAAAGGGTTTTAGGTTGTGGGGGTGGAGTTTTGGCTTTTGGGGAGTTTTTGGTTTTGTTTTTGTTTGTATTTGTGTTTGTGTTTCCTTTGACTTGCACTGACTTTTTATCATTGCAAGGGCATTTTCTTCTTAAAAGCCAAATGGGTTTTGACAAGGAAGTTTTGAGTTTCTCTGTGAGATTGGAGGAGGTTTGAGGAGGTTTAACTGATATTTTACTTCTTTCAGGGTGTTGAAATAACAAACCAGCTTTGTTGCTTAAAGTGGATTTGGAAGAAGAAGAAGAAGGTGGTGGTGGTGTTGGAGTTGCAACATGAAATGAATGAGCTTTGTAGTTGTTGTTGTTGTTGATCATGTTGTGGTTACCATTCTTACCACCAACTGATGATGAAGCAGAATAGGAGAATGACCTTGTGGACTTTGTGATGTCACCTTGCTCTTGAACTTGATTATTGTGTTTGTGTTCTGTGTCCATGTTGAGCAGGGGGGAGACTCTGCTGTTGCTATTGATGGTCGCTTTTTGGATGGTGTTGTCATTATTATTGTTGGTCCCTTGGTTGAAGTACCTGTGTGCACCAAAAGTGCTAAGCTCAGAAGTAATAGGATCAGGGTCTAGAGTTCTAAGTCCATCATTAGGCCTCATCATCATAGCATGGGGTGGTTCAGATTTGTTTGGTTGATCAGGTGTGAGATGATGAGGAGAAGAAAAAGATACACTTCTATCTTTAAAGGTGGGTGATGACTTTGGATTCAGGTTGGTGGGAATTGCTCTTTCCATTTTTTCCCACTCTTTTATTTATGAGAGGGGGTTTTAATTCAATGTGTTGATGGAAAAGATGAGAGGATGAAACTAAACATTGCAAGTACTGCCTCTGAAATTCCTTCCTTATGCACATATATATTTGTGTGATTGTGTGGGTGTGTTTTTAGGATAGGTAGTAATAACCTGTCCTATCACCAATAAGAAAGCAGTAAAAGTAAGAAAGGAAAGTTTCACATATAGGTTGTGTATGCATAGGAACCTAAAGTGTGAACGGATGGTTGACAATTTTTCTAGTACGAGTAAAGGTAATGGTTGAGTATTCAACAACAAAAAAAAAAGTAATGGTTGAAATTTGTTTAACCAATTTTTTTATTATTGTTAGTATAAATATTTTTACATGCACTATTGATTAATTAAAAATCACTTTAGATATATAATTTTTAAAATATATAAAAGTTAGCAATTTTACTCTACATGAAAATCTATAAATTAATAATCACTTTAGGTATGATATCTATACTATAAACAATAATTGTAATGTAATTATAATAATTAATTGCAATCAGATTTTTTTAATGTAATTACAATAATGAAAAGATCAGCAATTATTTATAATAATTATACATGTATTACAATTTTTTACCGCATACATATTATACTTAAATATTAATATTAATATTAATATTATTAATAAACCAATTGTTCATTAACATATGCAAGTAATAAAAAAACTAATTGCACACGTAATGGTTTATGCAGAATTATTTGCATATAAAATAATTTTAAGATGATTATGACATTCAAAAATAAAACTCTAATCTTTAGAATATCTTTTAATTAAGCATAATTTCATAATCAATCTTATTTCTAATTATGAGAATTATTGCATCCATTTTTAATTCAAATAAAATTAGAAAATAAAAGACGACCAAGAAAAGAAAAAATGACAAAGGGATCCATCTTTAAAAATAATGTTGATTTGATTGATTTATATGTTAAAATACATAGTTCTATTTTTATTAAGAAATACATAATTTTGTAGTAAATTCTGCTGTAAAAAATTGTCTTATGAATTAATGGTAGCCATGATCAATTTATATTTGTTTTTTCAATGGGTTACAGACTATGACTGACTGTTTCCCAACTTATTGTGATTCAGTAAGAAAAAACATTTTTAATATTCAACATGAAATACTCAATCATTCTTTTAAAAAAATATTTAATTAGTATAAAGTAATTAGGAGTGATATATATTTTAATTTGGATTAATTAATAGCATTAGTATATTTTGATTCAAAATTACAATGTATTCAAATTAAGATAAAATATAAATACTTTATTGACTAAACATAAATTTAATTCTTATTCAGTAAAAAGAAAATTAATTCTTACTCAGTCAAAAAAAAATTCTTTTTTTATTATTTTCATATCTTTTAAGATAAAATAATTAATTGAATCTTCAATTGATTATTTATATTAAACAATAATAATTAATAACTTAAAAATTTGTATATTTATGATACATTATTGATAATTAACACAAAAATATTAATTTTAGTTTATAATTCTTCTAATTTGAAATTTTAAAAAAATTTATATGTTAAAATTTTATAATGCTTTATATCATTTTTCATAAACTAACATATAGTTGTGAATGACACGCACAACTTGAATTAAAATTTTAATTTAAAAATATAATTAAAATATCATTTTACAAATATTTTATTTTGATTTTTTATTATAGCTGACAACTCTCCGTTTAGATTGTTTGTAATATTTTTTATTCAAATAATTACTTAAATTACCAACCCACTTAACATTGTTGATTGTAAAAATTGCATATACTCCTCAAAAGGAACAAATTTTTATATTAAATGGAGTAATTTTCACTAAATGATTCTATTAATAAATAAGTGTTTATAGATGAGACATAAAATTCATTCTAAATTGTAAGTTATTTATCATCAAACAAGCAAGTTGGTAGTTTTTAACTTATGAGAAAATTATCTAATACTTAATACATATAATAATAATAATTTCGATAAAGACATCCATAGATAATTATAGTAGTACCTATAACGGTTTGTAAGATAATTAATTTGTAAGTAGGTTTTATGACCGTGCTTTCTATTTAAAAAGTTATTTTTGATAATTATTATACTTTGATAGTAATTTCAATAGTAAGTAGAAATAGATATGGGAAAAGTAAAGTTTTGAGAAGAAATGAAAATTGGAAATCGTTTAGAAAGTAAAGAGACATGAATTCATAAAAGATAGGAATGAATATACATTTTGAACTAGTAGTCAATTTTGATGTGAGTAATGAGTTAAGTGATATGATTCAGTCCACCAAAAATTTGTCGTGTCTTATTTATAAATTTCTAATACTAACGATCAAATTCTATGATTTCGACGTATGTACAACAATATTTCTAAACACATAGATGTAATGCTATTTGATATCTTTGTGTAACTTCTTTATAATCGTGTCAACTGATATTTCGATCTTCAAGAAGATCCTACTTCTGATCTCTTCCCAATCTCACATGGCTTGATGCAAACCGTCATTCTCAATAAAAATAATTTTCTTCCATGATGCATTCAACTTCTCGAATTTTAATTCACATTTTGATCACTTTTGAATACATTCTTTTATTTCTCTCGAGACAAGTTCATTGAAATTACACATAAGTTTCATAACTTAGATAAATTTTACATAATAAAAATAACAAACATATAACTAATTATTGTTTCTCTCGTTGTATTTTTTTTAAGTCTACTAGATATATAATCAAACTATTAGTAATAGACAACAATAACTAATAACTAAATGATTAAAATAGATAAGTAAAAGTTACAAATAATTTTTAATAGAAAAGTTAAAAAATATATATTTGAAATGCATGTTATAAAAATATTTAGAATCAACCTTTACCTATGTGTGACACGGTCACCACACTCTAGTCAAATTATATGTATCTATACTATATACATATAAAAATATTTTTTAAAAAGAATGTTTACACATAGACATTCTCAAGAATTCCGAGTAATAATTTTTTTTACAAATTCATTTGATATTAAAAAACATAAAAGTTATATAGAATAATTGTAATATAATTATAATAATTGATTGCAATTAGATTTATCTAAAACTAGAATAGAACTTCACCCATCTTCAATTAAACAAATTCCACACTCATGCCGGCCAAGAAAATTCCCAACTTATGCTATATGCCTCAACACTTTCTCAAAGTATCTATCTAAAGTAGAAAAATAGTCTTAGAAATAAATGAATAACTTATAAAACATACCTATAAGTCGTTTTATCAAAATCATTTGTATCATTCAATATTTTATAATAACTAAAGTCCAAATTAAAAAATGATCGGATATAAATTTTGTTTAAAGTCTCATAATTTCTTGACACGATCTGAATTTACTAATAGCGTGCTAGCAAAAAATGAAATCATTACTACCAAACACAATGTCACTATTCGAAATACCCAAACAGTGCTTGAATAACTTTTGATTATATCCAAACTCGAGATGTGACCATTCCTCACCTTTTCTTTTCTTTTCAATTTTCCACGCGAGTTTTATCTTCATGTGGCCGCCTGATAACTTTGTTGGCACTGATGTGATGTGAGGGTCCATTTTTATTTGAAATAGAAAAATCAAGAGTGCAAAGTGAATATTACGTGAGGGTCCATTAATTTCATTTGGCATTAGGGAAGGTGTGTCTCAACTCATGAGAAATCAGACCAGAAAGAAGTATCTTTTGTTAGGAAGGCTCATATTATCTATACTTCAAGAAGTATAGTTTATATATCTTATATTAATTGGTTTTAAACTAAAATTTAATATAATATTGGAATTTATAGTTTAGTTTGATTCTCATTTACTCTAGTAGACATATGTGAAAGGGAATAATAGAAAATCTTCCATCGCGGATATTATTCTTGAGATACAACAAATATATATATATATATATATTAAATAATTTTATTTAATACCAATTGATTTTAAACTGAAAGGCCCATCAATTGTTGTATCATAAGAGGTGGATTGATTTGGAGGCAGTGAAAGTGGTGGGTCACCACTAACCTTGAAGCTAACATGGCATTGGTTCATTGCCTGCCTCTAGACATTTCATGTATGTTTCTTGCTTAGGTGGCCTGGATTTTGCTTTTTTGCCCTCGGAGAAGGATTTTGTCTACATTCTTTTCTATCAGATTTTACAACACACTAACCAATTACTCCTCATGTCATTTTCTTTGAGGAATTTTAGCTCGGTTTATACAAATCAATGTTACTGTTCATAATTAAAAAATTGTGATGTACAGATATTTTAAAATAGAGAATGTATGTGTATAGTATTAATAATACTAGGTACTAATACTCAAAATTATTGCGTATTATCTGATTTATATATTTTTTACATAAAAGACTACGATATAAAATAAAATAAAAAATTGAATTAGTAACTCACTTTCTTAAGTAGATATAAGTAATGTTGGTGGCATTGGCTGAGAAAAAAAAATATTGGTGGCATTGACTGAGAAAAAAAAATATTGGTGGCATTGACTTAAGTGTCTTCAAGCTAGTTATGTTATTTAGTTTTTAATTTTAGAAATTTGTCATTTGCTAATATTATGATGAAATATTTAATATACACAAATATATTTAATTATATTAACAAAAAGAATAAAAAGTCACATATAGATAAATAGCTTATTCTATTATCTACTTTTATACTATCGCCAGTTCTATATATAAGAAACAAATATCTAATTTATTCACATTAATAAAAATAATTAAGGGTATGTTTGATTCACAAAAAAATAAGGGACTGAACAACATAACAATATTTGTCTAAGGTTTAATTTAAAAAATGACTGAGGGACAATACAAAATAAAGAATGATGGACTGAACAAATACCCAAAAACTTGTAACTCACTAAACTCTAATACAAATTTTTGTCCAGTGTATAACAAAAGTAAAAATACAATATTATCCTTATTTTATGACTTTTCATTATCCCACACCTTTTTCCTTTTTCCATATGCGTCTTCTTCTCTAAACCTCCCTCTCCAAACATTAACAACCTCACCACCCTCCTCTCCATCGTGCCGGAACTCTCCCTCCTCACCTCCGCCACACCCCTCGTCGCGGATCTCTCAGACTGCTCCTCCTTCTCCATTCTCGCCATCCCCAACACCTACCTCGTTACTGACGACCACCTCTCCCGCCACCACCTCTTGTGACACCCTTTACCCCAACATGCTTATAAATGGAAAAAATATATAAAACACAAAATCAAATTAAATAAGTTTTATTCAATAAAATTGTACGTAAATCCACATGGATAAAAGATCCACATTGACTTCACTGTTACTAAATAAAACTTTTCAGAAACATTTCCAGCTCAAAACAAGGTCGTTCAGGGTTTACATAAGAACTCAAGTTCAAAAGCAAAATTAAATAAAGTAAAATAACATGTTTGGAACATCATGCAATTAAAATAGAAACTCATGCTCCAATGTTACATCCTATCAGAGCATTGTGTCCCGGCGTTCTCCAGCATGAGGTTCCTTAAATCCACCTAGCCATTTGCTCCCATGAACATAAGGTTCAAGATCATCACAGGATCCAAACATAAACAACACACAGGGAGTGAGTCATCACATTCCTCAACGAATAGAAATAAATGGAAGCATACAAGTATGATATAAATATAACAATAATATAATTATAACAATTAAAACTTTTGCATGCAAACACTGTTCATGAATTATAAAATACCCACGACCTCACAATTGTTTTCAAACACATTTAACACATTGTGCTACAATTTAACACCTCAGGTTCCTAACTCAGAACCCTATACTTTCCTTTTAACACCTCAGATTCCTAACTTGGAACCTTATACTTTCCTTTTAACACCTCGTGCATAAACACTTTTTTGAAGGTAAACACTAGTCGAGTTATTGTATAATTCACAACACAAGTAATATCACATCAAGTATTAACCAAACACTTATTCACAACCATATTCCATGTCCACAATTTAACATCTCATAACATCACAATCCACCATCACATGTTCACGTGTATCTCACAAATTAACACATGTTCAACTTGCCACTTATACTCAAGCTCACTCACAATTTCATAAACCCAAAATGTCATGTCATTACGCCTCATGAATCATATTCACATCACAAAATAGTAATATTTACATGGCACAAAACATATACATACATACATACATATATATATATATATATATAAACCGATGTTAACTCACTCATCTTAACATCGGTTTTTAAAAAAATGATGTTAATATCAGAGCATTAACATCGATTTTTGAAAAAAATGATGTTAGCAAATGATAAGTTAACATCACTTGGTTAACATTGATTTTTTAGTGAAAATTGATGTTGAACTTACATTTAAAAATATATGATACCAAAGCCCTATTTTCTCGTGCTCTCTTCTTCTTGGTCTCAGCTCCTTCTTCACCTCCACTCTTCGCGTCTCTGTCTCATATCCCTCTTCGCCTCCACTCTTAGCGTCTTTGTGTCTTTGAACTTCGGTGTCGACATCTTCCGCCACCGTGACATCTCGCGCCTTTGTTAGGTACCTTCCCTCTATTCCACTCTTTCTCTTTCTATTTGGTTTCTTTGTGGCGTCAGGTACATCTTGCGCTAGGTACCTTCCCTGCTGCAGTGGCATCGGCCTGAGCATTTAATGTTTTGTGCTATGCTTTCTTTGTGAACATAGAAATCCCAAGTCTGTTGATACAGTAAACTTGATACACTTATTCCTCGTGTCATGAAAAAAAAGTTTTGTTTTATGTATACTGGATTGTGCTATATAGTAACCTTATAATGCTAAACTTGTTACACTGGATTGTGCTATACATTTGTGTTGTCTGGCTGTAGTTGATTTAGCTTAAAGAAGCATATACATATTCCTTTCGAAGGGAATCTGTTTTATGTATAGACCACGAATTTGTATATTGTACATGTATATTCATTAGTGATTGTAATGCTTGCAAAATATGCATACCTTGCAGTACATGAAAATGTATTGTTGATTTGTTGGTAGGAAAATGTTGTTTAGCTAAAACAAAGAGCATCCTTATATTATTATTCCTCTAGTATGTCCAAAAGTCATTCATGCTGCTGAATTTTATTCCTCTAGTCGGTCTTGTGAGGCTTATTTCAAATAGGAGCAATTCTTTGAATCTTGATCATGTCTTCCTTTATTTATATATATGTTTTTTATTTTTCTAGATAGGAGCAGTTTAAGTTGTGTCCCGTGAGGCTTATTTGATAACCATTGAAGGTGCAATACTCCTCCACTTCCTGTTATTTCAAGTTTATTTTTGTAAATGACCATTATTCATTATTATATAAATAGCATGCAACACTTCTTAATTCTGAGTTGTAATCAAAGTTGTTGATTTTAGTGTTTGAATCGATATTTGGGGTGTCTTGACTAGCTTGGTTTTTCTATTCAGCCTTCAGTTGATAGCTCCCACTCCAACCCAGCTTCACACTAGTTTGTTGCTGTAATTCTTAGTAAGTTTGTCAAACAAGTACCAAGTGATTTGGGTAAAAGTACAAAATACGAAAAATCAAACAAGTTGGCAGAAAAATCAGTATCCAGAAAAAAAAACTGAAAGGGATGTGTTGATGTAAGCTCCATTGGAGCTTGTAGGCCTAGGATCTTCTTCATCAATGAATTCCTTTTCTTCTTTGAAGATAAATGGCAGCGGAATGGAGAAGGAAGAGAGAGAGGAGGCACCACTTCAAGGAGAAGATGAGTCTAGAAGAAGCTCACCACCATAGGAGGCCATGGATAAGAGCTTGGAGGAAGAAGGAGATGAATGAAGGGAGAAGGAGAGAAGAGCACGAAATTTTGTGCTCTAAAAGAGCTCTGAAATCTGAAGTTAATATTCAAATGATCAAAGTTCAAAAAATGCACACACATGACCTCTATTATAGCCTAAGTGTCACACAAAATTGGAGGGAAATTTGAATTTCAATTCAAATTTCACTTGAATTTGAAATTGAATTTGTGGAGCCAAACTTTGGAGCCAAAATTTCACTAATTATGATTAGTGAATTTTAGTTATGGTTCAACCCACTAATCCAAGATCAATTCCAAGATTCTCCACTAAGTGTGCTTAGGTGTCATGAGGCATGTAAAGCATGAAGGACATGCACAAAGTGTGACTATATGATGTGGCAATGGGGTGTAGTAAGCAAATGCTCACCTCCCCCTATAAAATTTAATTGGATTGGGCTTCTACCAATTCAATTAAATTTATTTCCAACCACACACATCAAATATTCACTTAGTGCATGTGAAATTACAAGACTACCCCTAATACAAAAACTAGTCTAGGTGTCCTAAAATACAAGGGCTGAAAAATTCTATATTTCTAGGGTATCCTACCTACAATATGGAGCCCTAAATACAAGGATCAAATATAATGACATCCTAGTCTAATATGCACAAAGAGAATTGGACCCAAACTTGGCCCATGGGCTCAGAAATCTACCCTGAGGTTCATGAGAACCCTAGGGCCTTCTTCAGCAGCTCTAGCCCAATCCTCTTGGAGCCTCTTGCTCATGACTCTAGTGACTGGTCCGTTCCTAGGGAGGATTGCATCATGTGTGCTTGTTGTTTTGGCTCAAAATTTGTTCTATAATTGGTGTCTATTTTATACCAATCTTAGTTCTGAAATTTCAATTGAAAATTAGTGTGAAAACAAGTGCCAAAACTAGAGGTTTGTTGAGTTTTTTTTTTTAGTGTTTTTACTCTACTCTAGAGCCATTCTAAGTTTCTCTTTGAGTCCTAGCTTGCTTGTATGTCCTTTTCATTGCTTTAATTGTTGAATATTCCTTGAAAATTTGTCTTGTTAAAACTCTATTGGTTTAGCTTTCATTTCATTTTTTTGGTCTTTGGTTATTGCTTGTCTCTTTGTTTCCTTGTTTGTGAGTTGCAATATAGGGAATTGGAAAGGAGGATTGGTGCCATCCATTGAAGAATTTCAGTCATGAAGCAAGGGGCCAACCACCTTAAGAGCTATTGGACTAAGAAGCACTCTAAATTGAGTGAAACACCAAAGAGAGAATAGCCACCAAAATTGAGGACCTTTTTGTAATTGGCAATTTATTTGTAATTGGACACTTGTATGTTTACCTTCATTACTTTCAAATTTTGTAACAAAAAGGCCTTTTATTGGAAGTAAGTTGGGAGCCTCCAATAGGACACCCTACTTCCATTTGTGTGTAATAATTTTAGACAATTTTCCCTTAGGATTACGAGTGCTTTGTTGGGAACCTTAAATGAGGTCATTCAAACACTCTTAGGATCCGCCTAGTTTTCATATCTTACACTTTAATTTCTTGCTTATTTACATAGCTTATTTTCTTTACTAGTCTCGCTTAGTTTATCTTGTTATTTCATAATACTTTCTTCTTGCTTATCACACTTATCTTGAGTTCTTTTAAACCCTAGCTTTTATCTTTTGCAAACCCCCAACAAGAAAGAACCACAAATTAGGAACAAGCATGATTCATCAATCATCTAGTGTTAATGGTGAGGGTACTAGTCATAAGGACCTTCTATCTAAAATCTTAGATGAGTTGAGTTCCCTCAAGTTATGGAAAGAAAAACTAGAAAGAAAAGAAAAAGGAAAAGAGAGGGTAAAAATAAATCAAGATGAGAGGGAACAAATAAGGGAAGAAGAAAGAAGGAAAATACTAAAAGAGTTAAGAAAAGAAAAACATGTCTTCTATAGTAGTCATGACTCTTGCAAGAGCCTAAGCGAAGAACTTCATGACTATTATGAAGGAAGGCATAGGTCACATCTTAGACCTCACTCCCATAGGAGAGAAAAGGAAAGAAATCCTCAAGAGGCAAACATTAACCTCCCATACTTCCATGGGAAGGACAATGTAGAGGCTTACTTAGATTGGGAAATAAGGGTAGAGAAACAACTTAAAAGGAAGTCTACTTCAAAATCTTATGGCTCTCACTCATATCCAAAGAAAGACCAAGGTCAAGGCATCTTAGGGGCGGCACCTTCTAAGCCCAAAGATCATAAGGGGAAGACAATAGAAAAGCAACCCCCTAAGGCTAGTATGCAAGAGAAGACTAGCTCTATAAAGTGCTTTAAATGTATTAGAAGAGGACATATTACTTCTTAATGCCCCACCAAGAAAACCATGATTATGAGGGGCAAAGACATTTATAGTAGCCAAGATGAGGCTACTGCTTCACCTTCCTCTAGTGAAAGTGAAGAAGCAAAAGGGAAAGAATCTAGTGAAGAAATCTACCCCAAGAAGAAGGACAACCTTTAATGGTTAAGGAGTAGTGTAAGGAGGTAAGTGTCTCCTTCAAGAGGTTAGCTAAGAAGGAAAGTCATTTTGCAATAAAGACAAAAATTAAAGAAACTTCCCCTCTTAGACAACCTTCACATCTTCTCCTTTCTAAAAAGACACTTGTTAGCACTGTCAGACCTCTTAGGCTTGAGTTTATTCTTCAAGTAAAGAAGTTGTTGGATGAGGGATTAGTTCGTAAGAGCTTAAATCCTTGTGTTTTGTTGGTGCCCAAAATAGGTATTATTAGGCACCAAATCCCTAAAATAGGTGGTATGATGAATGTGTTGAGTGTTGCAACCCTCTTTTGTAAAATCACTCATGCACCTAACATCTTCATGATTTGTGTACATAGGGACTCATTAGGTAGGTTTGTTCTTAAACCTAGGTGCTCATATTGGACACCTTAGGTTTGTCGTAATTTTTTGTAGGAATAATCAACATGAAAATAAAGAAAAGGTACGTTTTATTGCATTACTTTCCTTAGTTTTTTTAATTGTGATCAAGGGGTTCCCACGGACCCTAAGAGAATAAAGGTCATTCCTGATTGGCCCACTCCACCAAGTATATGGGAAATCTGGGGCTGCCATGACTTAACAAACTTTTACAAAAGGTTTGTCCCATATTTTTCTATACTTGTAGCATTACTCATTGAGTTGGTGAGGAACCATGTTCCCTTATGGGAATATGCCCAGGAAAGGGGTTTTCAGATCTTACCCTACTCTAACATACCCAACACCATATATGTTTTTATTCTTTTTACAGGTGTCGAGGGAAGGAGGCCAGAGTATCAAGAACCTCAGGATTTGAGGTCAAATCCTTTCCAAGGGGGAGGGGATGATGCAATCCTATCACCCTAGGGTATTGGATAGAAGACTCCAAGAGGATTGGGCTAGAGCTGCTAAAGAAGGTCCAAGGGTTCTCATGAACCTCAGGGTAGATTTCTGAGACCATGGGCCAAGGTTGGGTCCACTGTTCTTTGTAAATATTAGAATAGGTTTTTCCTTCTTTGGGGCCTTGTATTTTGGCCATTCTAGTGGTATAGGGTTTTAGCCTTGTATTTCAGGGCATTTTGAGTAGTCTTTGTAGTAGAGACTTTTTTTTTGTATTTTCATGTATTTTGGCATGAGGGTGAGTGTTGGATTTCCCCTGCAGTTACTTTTTGGTCCACTTTTTCTTTATGCAAATATGTTCAAGGGAAATCCGGTTTGCCGGAAAGCGCACCGGATCGTCAAGTATTTAAAATTAAAATGGATGAATCCGAGTATCGAACTCAGGGAACTAGTCTTAGAAAGGGTTAAATTCAGAAATAAGGCATTGCTGAAAGAAACATTGATAATTAATGATTTGGAACAGAATTAAACTAAGTCTAGGCTAAAAACAGTAAAAATGCAAGTAAATAAAATTGACAGCAGTAGGTAAAGATGTTGTGTCTTTCTAACAAACCAGCTGATGTATATAAAGATATTTCTCTAATCAATCATGCTTTTGTGTTCTATGTGGTAGCCTAAGTTACTAAACCTCAATCCCTAGTTAGACTGAATCAATCCAAGTTTTGTCCTCATATCCCTCTTGTTGGACTAGGCTCAATTTAGACAGCCCTCCTAGGTTTAGACTAACTTAAACTAAGCTTCATCCTCAGATCCCTCTTGTTGGACTAGACTTAGCTTAAATAGCTTATGAAAGTTTAGACTAATTTAGCCTAAGCTTTGTCCTTAGATCCTTCTTGTTGGACTAGACTTAGACCAAACAACATTATTGTAACAGCATATTTAAAACCAAAACTTAATCCGTAGATCCCTCTTGTAAGACTAAGTTTCAATCCTGCTTTATTCAAGTTCTAAGGCAACAATACATTTCCCAATGCTAAAGTCACCTAACTATGCACACAAATGGGTGATCAGACCAAGAGCATACAAAATTTAAGCACTAAAAGAAGCATTGAACACAAGAAACACAATCAATTAGATATTAAAGTAATTACATTAGCTGTTCTTTAGAAATCCCCAACAAGGGTGTTTAGCCAGCCATTACAGAAGAAACCCTAACAATAATGAGATTACAAAACCTAGGTATCTCTGCAAAAGCTGCTCCTCTTGTTGCCTCCAGAGCTCTTTTCTCGAAATAGGCACTGTGGTGTGCTTTGGAATGATGTAAAAATCTGCTATAAAAGTTTTGTACCCTAATTCTGCACAAGACAATTCACGACATTGTGCTTAGCGCCACCCTTGCGCTTAGCGCGAGTAAGTGGATTTGAGCTTAGCGCCAGTCGTGAGCTGAGCCTGGCTGAAGACAACTACTACGCTTAGCACACTGATCTCGTGCTTAGCGTGCGACCTTGATATTAATGCTCTACCAGATTCTTTTATTGCGCTAAGCACACTGAGGCTACGCTTAGTGGTGGATGCACGCTTAGCCCACTGATGAGCTAAGCTCAACTGTCACTTTTGGCACTTCATGACTTAGCCTCTTTTTCACCTGAAATTGTACAAATTTCATCATTAAATCCAATGTAAATATTCTAGAGATAGCTTTAACGATAAAACAAGATTTATTTACAAAATCACTACAAAATAACCACAAATTGGGGGAACTATACAAGTTTGGAAAATGTTTTCTATACAAAAGTTAGTCGTATAAGACGACTAACAGTGATCTTAGCTATTATAGGGTGTGTGTGTAGCTAAGCTCTAGCTTCTCATCTCAAGGAGGTGAGCTTTGCTATTAGAGGGGTGTGTGTAGCTAAGCAGTAGCTTCTCTAAGAATCTTCTCAAGGAAGCTTCTCAAAGAAGATTCTCAAGGAAGTTTCTCAAGGAAGCTTCTCAAAGAAGTGAGCTTAGTAATTAGAGGGGTGTGTATAGCTAAGCTCTAGCTTCCCAAGGAAGCTTCTCAAGGAAGCTACCTAGGCTATAAATAGAAGCATGTGTAACACTTGTTGTAACTTTGATGAATGAGAGTCTTGTGAGATGTTAGTCAGTGAAAATGACTAACTTTTGTGTATAAAACTTGTATAAATTGTATCAAACTCTCCCAATTTATGGTTATTTTGTAGTGTTATAAGTATTTTCTGTTAAGTATAGGTAATAAATACTTAGTATTTTCATTTTGTGTGTTTAATAATCATTTTCTCTCAATTTCAGGTTAATTAGGCAAGCTTTGGTAAGTGCTATTTTTCACCTTCTCGTTAAGCCATTTTGCTGGCTTAGTGAGCGTCCGCTAAGCGCAACACTCTTGGGCTAAGCGCGAGGAAGACTCTAGAAGAAGATGAGCTATACAGGTTTGCTAAGCGCACCACTTCATCTCACTAAGCGCACCACTTCATCTCACTAAGCGCACCGCTTTAGTTCATCCGCTAAGCGAGAAAGGCACGCTAAGCCAAAAATCACTAACATGCGCTAAGCGGTCCATAAGTGCGCTAAGCACACGAGCACGAACAAGGCCACCTATTTAAGCCTGAAATCAGATTTTAGAAAGGGAGTTTGGACTGGGATTCAGAGCTTTGCATGTCTAGGGTTTCTAGAGAGAGAAAGGTCCAAGTTCCAGAGAGTTTGGAGAGATTTTGTTGTGTGAAGATCTGCAGAGACCAGAGCTTGAAGCAGGAGTCGGTTTGAGATCTTGAGATGAGTTTGTGAGTGATTGTGAGATCCTAGAGGTGAAGGAGACATCCTCACCACTTGTATTTTTGCAATCTTTCATCTTGTTCTTCTCTATGCTGTTAAGAAGGCTTCCTGGTATGGAAAGCTAAATCCTCTGTTGGATCTTCCCTGTAGGTACCTGATGTAAAAATATTTCTATCTATTTAATGATGTTTTGTGTGTTCTCTGTGCTATCTACTTTTCATTCCAGTATGCCTTTACCTTGATCACGTAGATGCATGCTTTGTTAGGGTCATTCAATAGTGGAAACTGGTCTGACTCTAAATTCCTTGATAGTTCAGGGCTGAGTTGTCGTGCTTTCACGATGAATCGGGGTGCGATAATTTAGTTGAGTATATGTGTCTTAATGCGGTCCTGGTTGAGTTTAGTCTTACAAGAGGAATCTGCGGACGATGCTTGATCAGGATTAGGCTAAACTATCATGAGGAATCGGGATTTAGTATCTCAAGAGACACCATAAGAACACATGAGCATTGTTAGATAGAGAATATCTTTTTAGCATCAGGCACCTATTAGGAAGACCAATGTGTTCTCTACTTGTTTTTGCACATCATTTCTCTTGCGTGATTTTCTTTCTTTTTGCACATATAGTTTATACACCTGTTCATATTCACACTTAGCTTTACACACTAGACACCTATTTGCTGAAATAGCTTACCAAATAACACAAGTTCCCCTAGTGTTCGATACTCGGTTCTTACTGTTTTATACTACTTGTGCAATCCAGTGCACTTGCCGGAAGCCAAACAAGTTTTTGGTGCCGTTGTCGGGGAACTTCTTTTTATTTGGGAAGTTAGCTCATTTTTAGGTGTCCATTCTTTATTTATTATTCTTTGATTGTTTTGGTGAATATTTGTTCTTAATCCCTATTTGTCTTTTCTTGTTTAACTGGATAACTGTTGTTCTGTTAGTATTGTATATGCATAGATCTCCCACAGGCAATTTAGTTCCTCTGAACTTAGAAATTGAAGCTACATTGCGAAGGAACAGGGCCGAGAGGAGAAGGAAACTTCTGCAAGACATAACAGTTGCATCCATTCTTGAGGAGGAGACTCATTTCTCTGACTTATTATCACCTGATTCACCATCATCAAGGGAATCTGCCACTCAATTACCTGAAGCCATTACCATGGCAGAAGAGCATGACCAAAGGATTACCTTTGAGGATTATTCAAGTAGTTCAGTACCACAATTTTTCACCAGCATTGCACGTCCTGAAGTACAAGCTAACAACATCAACTATCCACATTCCTTAATTCATTTAATACAGGGGAATTTATTTCAAGGATTACCTAATGAAGATCCCTATGCAGACTTGGCAAAGTTCATTGAAATATGTAACACTGTTAAGATTGCCGGTGTACCAGACAAAGCTATTAAGCTCAGCCTTTTCTCATTCTCATTGGCAGGAGAAGCCAAGAGGCGGCTCTATTCATTCAAGGGCAACAGTCTGAAAACCTGGGAAAAAGTTGTTGAAAAGTTCCTAAAGAAATACTTCCCAGAGTCCAAGACTGCAGAAGGGAAAGCTGCAATCTCTTCATTTCATTAGTTTCCTGATGAATCTCTGATTGAAGCATTGGAGAGATTCAGAGGCTTGTTAAGAAGAACTCCCACTCATGGGTTTTTCGAGCCAATCCAATTGAATATGTTTATAGATGGGTTCAGACCACAAACCAAGCAACTGTTAGATGCTTCTGCAGGGGGAAAGATAAAGCAGAAGACCCCTAAAGAGCTAATTGAGAACATGTCATCCAGTGATCATGCCATTCTACGAGACAGAACCCACCAACCCATGAAGAAAAGCTTGATAGAGCTATCATCACATGATGCTTTATTGGCATAGAACATGTTGTTTTCTAAGCAACTGGAGATTTTAACAGAAACACTTGGTAAGCTGCCAACTAAGTTGTCTATGGGTCAACCTACACACTCTTTTTTTTTTGTAGGTTACAGGTTATACCATCTGTGGTGAGGCTCATGAAACAGGCCAATGTATTCCCACTGAAGAAAATACTCAGGAAATTCATTATATGGGAAATTAATAGCGACAAGGGTATACTCAAGGAGGATTTTCAGGCTTTCAGCAGGGTCCCTATAATCAACAAGGACAGTGGAGGACACACCCTGGCAACTAGTTCAACAAAGACAAGAATGGGCCTTCAAACAGGCCAATCCAACAAGGACCTAACATATTCCAAAGAACTACTAAGCTGGAGGAGACCTTGAATCAGTTTATGCAGGTAACAATGTCAAATCATAAAAGCAATGAGTCAGCACTGAAGAACCTTGAGGTCCAGGTGGGACAACTAGCCAAGCAAATAACTGACAAGTCATCCAACAGTTTTGTGGCAAATACAGAACAGAATCCCAAGGAGGAATGTAAAGCTATGATGACAAGGAGTAAAAGGTTTGTGGAGGCTAAGGATGAGGATAGTGTTGTGCATAAGAAAAAAACTGCTGACAAGAAAGGTACTGATGGCAAGAAAAATGAGGTGAGAGGGGAAAGTACTCAAGAAAAAGAGGAACAAATAATGGTCAAGAATAAAGAATTGAAGGACCAAGAAAAAGAAAAAGAAGTAGAAAAAGAAATAGAAAATGAAAAAGAAGAAAAAAATAATAAGAATGCAAAGAAGAGTAGGAGTGAAAAAGCTGTGGATGAAGGTGTGGAAGTACCATATCCTGTGGTACCTTCCAAGAAAGAAAAAAATCATCATCTGGCGGGATTTTTAGATATTTTCAGGAAACTAGAAATAACCATGCCCTTTGGAGAAGCTTTGCAGCAGATGCCACTCTACTCTAAATTTTTGAAAGATATGTTAACAAGGAAGCATAAATATATTCATCAGGAAAACATCATAGTGGAAGGAAATTGTGGTGCTGTGATCCAGAAGATTCTTCCACCCAAGCATAAAGATCCTGAGAGTGTAACTATTCCTTGTTCAATTGGAGAAGTCAATGTGGGAAAAGCTCTTATTGACTTAGGAGCCAGTATCAATTTGATGCCACTCTCCATGTGCAGAAGATTGGGAGAGTTGGAAATAATGCCCACTCGAATAACTTTACAATTAGCTAACCGCTCCATTACCAGGCCATATGGAGTAATTGAAGATGTGTTGGTCAGAGTAAAACATTTTATCTTCCCGGCAGACTTTGTGGTGATGGATATCTCTGAAGATACTGACATCCCTGTAATATTGGGAAGATCATTCATGTTGACCGCAAGCTGCATAATTGATACGGTGAAGAGGAAGTTGGAGCTAGGTTTTGAAGATTAGAAAATTGATTTTGATTTGTTTGTTGAAAACAAGCCTGCTCCAGAACACAATGTTTGCTTACAGGTAATGGAAGGAGGTCAAGAGGTTCTGAAAGTAAGAACCAAAACATAAGATCATCCAGTAAGGTAAAAGCGTCAAGCTAATAACGTTAAAGAAGCGCTTCCTGGGAGGCAACCCAGTTTTAAATTTTGTTATCTTTGTTTTTCATGCATTTAATCATTTGGAACTTGCTGTCGGATCTGTACATAGGAGTATATCAACCTATCTTTGAATGTTTAACATAAAGGTTTCAATTTCTTGGAAAAAGGACTGAAAAATAACAGAAAACTTTTCTCTGAAAAATAGTCCTTTCGCTAAGCGCAAGCCTTACGCTAAGCGCATCTCGGTTCATGCGCTAAGTTGTGAGTCTCAAGTGCTTAGCGCCCAACCCTTGCATAAGGTTGATTTGGTCCACTAAGCTGGCCAAGGTTGAGCTAAGCTAACTTCAATTCAATATGAATTCGGCTAAGCTTCAGCCTGATCGCTAAGCGACAAATTATCCTTGGCTAAGCGTGACCTATTGTCACCAAGCGCAATTCCTTACGGCCATAATTGAGGTCAATGAAGCTAAGCGCTAGTCATGGCAGCTAAGCGAGATTCATTGAGGCAATGTGTACGCTAAGTGAGTCCTTATCAGCTAAGCACATGCTCCTCTGTACTTAAGATGCATCATTTTAGCTAAGCCATCCAGAGTCTGGCTTAGTGAGAGTTGTAGCTTTTCGGATCTACAAACATCGCTAAGCGGTTTGATCCTCGCGCTAAACCAAGTTTGTGTGTTAAAAAAAAAATTGATTTTGAATTTGAAACATCGGCTAAGCGCACGGGTCCGCTAAGCAAGTCTCGTTGAGAAACCAAACGTTTCTCTGGCTTGCTTAGTGCAGTGGTCCGCTAAGCGAGAGTATCGAAAAACTACTTAAGTGAGTGTAACAGCAGTTACACTCACATTTGCCAGATTCTGGAAACTTCATCTCTGCATTCTCTTTCTCAAAAAATTTGCACATTTTGCATCTGTGCTTTCTTTGTGCACTTTCAACTTTGAAGCATCAACCATACACCATCCAAGTAAGTTCCTTGATTCTTTTTCTCTTTTTCTTGTCTTAACTTTAGGGTAGAAGAATTCAACTGTAGTTTTAGATTTTTAGGGTTTTTATGTTATGTTAGATTTAGTTTAAAATTAGGGCTATATACGCTTGTATACTGTATCGAGTATGACGCACACATTGCATGTTTGATATGCCTTTTAGAGGCTTGAATAGTACAAGAAAACGAACTACATTTTCTGGAAAACGCGATGAACTAGCTAAGCGAGCATGCTGTGCTAAGCGAGTTCATCTTTTGAGGATGAACAATCATCCTCTTGTTGAACTACCTGTGGCTAAGCGAGGCTGAACCGCCAAGCCCAGGTAACTTAACCAATTTTTTTTGTTGATAGCCACGCGCTAAGCCAAGCTTTCCTGGGCCAAGCACGATTGGTTGCGGCATCCATTGAGCTAAGCGAGCTTCGCTCGCTAAGCTCCCAACACTTAGTGGAATTTTTGAAGAGTTGGTGCTGCTAAGCGTAGCCTTTAAGGAGCTTAGCGCATATCCTTGCAGAAGATGTTTAGCTTAGTGGGCATTTTCCCGCTAAGCTAATTCTGCAGAAACTAAGATTCTGCAACTTCCGCTAAGCGGCTCCACATGTCGCTAAGCGGTAGTGTTTTTATTTACAAAGGCCATCTAAGCGGACTTTAAGGTTGAATTGGAGAGGCGTAATTTCCATAAATGCCTCACCAATTTAGTCAATGGGAGTATAGACCTGGCTTTGGTGAAAGAGTTCTATGCAAATTTATACAGTTCTGAGGACTGTCCACCAAAGCAGTCCAGAGTCAGAGGTCATTTGGTGAAGATTGATGCTGACAGTCTCAACACATTTTTAGAGACACCTATAGTATTATCTGAGGGGGAGACATTACCCACTTACTCCAAATACTATAGGTTGCCTACAGACTACAAAGAAATAGAGGTTGCCTTATGCATACCTGGCTGAGGGTTCATCTTGAACTCTGAGGGCCAACCTGGGAAGATTCTAAGGAAGGATTTGACTACACTAGCTCAGGTGTGGAGTGTCCTCTCATACTCCAACTTGGCCCCCACATCACATACTTCTGATTTGATAGTGGACAGAGCTAGGTTGATCTTTGGCCTAGTCTCTCACTTGGATATGAACATAGGAGCGCTGATCTCTTGCCAGATGACCTCTATAGCCCAATCTAACACTTCTAGACTTGGTTCCCTGCTCTGATCACCGCATTTTGTAGGGCTAGAGGGGTTGTCTCTTACAGCGTTACCTTCGAGCACTTGAGTCCGGTCATTAACTTGGCCTACATCAGGAAGAACTGTTGGAATCTCGACGATCGAGCAGTTTCTATCCAAGGAGCTAGGAGGGCGAGGGCAAGGCCAGCTGAGCTTCCTTCTACTTTTGTAGCTCCTACTCCAGCATCCACTTCAGCAGCTCTTTCTGTCCCTGCTTAGACAGATTCTCAGCGCTTTGAAGCCATGTTTCAAAGCATTCATCAGGGACATATCATTTTACTACAAAGCTTACAGATGATGGCACTTCCATACTCTATTCCTTCAGGCTACTTCAGAGCCTTCTGCACCAGTGGTAAACTTACCCTCACCTCGGCCTGCAGCAGACCCCTCCACTCCTTTTCTACAGATGCCAGAGGACCCAACTACACCAGTCCTAGCTGTGGACACTTCTCCTCCAACTACTCCAGTGCTTCAGCTGACGGATGAGGAGGATGGTCAGACACAGGACACCTAGGACTAGTCACAAGAATTCTAATTCCTGATGATACTTTTTACTATCTGATTTATTATTATTTTAATTATGGTTTTAGTACAGTAATTCCTTTTTGATAGTTTTATTTATGAATCGTTGGTTTGCTTATTCTAAAGCATTTTGAACAATTTAACTTGGTTTTTAATGATATAGCAGTGAAGCACTTTTATTGACTTTTGTATGCTTTTTTTTTAATTGAGTGCATGATTGTGATGGAGTTTGTGTTTCTTATCATGAGTTTGAGCAAGTGTGTATGTTAGACAAAGAAAGAACAAGAATGTGAACTTGCATTTAGAATTGTTAGTCAATAGACAAATTGATTGTTAAAGAAAAGCTTGAACCAAAATCGGTGAGAGTGTGACCTTAAACTGTTAAGTGAACGACTAGCTGTGAGTAATAATCTTTGCATGGATCTCTGAATTTTAGAATGAAATGTATTAACGAGAACATGATGAAGGCCATGATTGTACATACACAAGCCTTTTGACCAAAAAGCTTACCTTAAATTATAATTCTATCATTTGCACCCTTTTTGAGCTGAATGAATTGTCAATAAATTGAACCATTAACCTAAATGATTCTCTCCAGATACCTTGCTTAGATTCTAGGAGAGCATATAGTTCAAGGCAAATTTACCCCAAATTTAGGGGAGTGGAACTAATTGGGATGCAAAGAAAGAGAGAAAGCATCAGCACACATAACACACAAGTTGTATGTTAAAAAAAAAAAGAGAGAAAATAAAAGAATAAAGTGTGCTGATGTAACAAGGTCAAAAGCAAATGAAAGTGAAAAGCTAGTGAGCAAGCTAAGCTCATGAAAAAGACCATTGGGATAAGTCTAGGATTTGTGCTCTCTTAGAATCTAAGCCTTTGAATCCTAGAAAAACCAATGAATTTTTGTAGCCAAGCCTCACTACAAGCCTGAGAAAGTCCTTCTGATTCCGTTTATACATTTCTGACTTTATGGCATGAGATGAAATTCAAAGATTGGACCTCTTGCTAGTTGTTATTAATGAATAGCTTAAACACTTGCGCTTGAGTGAAACAATATCCATGAGACTGTGGTTTAAGCTACTTTCCTTGATATCAGTCTTATGCCTAACTCCATCTATTTGTTCAGGTTACATTTCATTCTTTTCTTTGAACTGCATACCTTGTGAAAGACAAGTGATGAGGGCATTTTACTCCATTCTCTTATTATGCAATTAGTAACCTTTGTTTCATACACCTTTGTATATAGTCACTGCATGTCATTGTCACTTGAGGACAAGTGAGCTGTTCTCTTTTTGCTTGAGGACAAGCAAAACTGTAAATTTGGGGGAGTTGTTAGTTGGTGAAAACGACTAACTTTTGTGTATAAAACTTGTATAAATTGTATCAAACTCTACCAATTTATGGTTATTTTGTAGTGTTATAAGTATTTTCTGTTAAGTAAAGCTAATAAATACTTAGTATTTTCATTCTATGTGTTTAATAATCATTTTCTCTCAATTTCAGGTTAATGAGGCAAGCTTTGGTAAGTGCTATTTTTCACCTTCTTGCTAAGCCACTCTGCTGGCTTAGTGAGCGTCCGCTAAGCGCAACACTCCTGGGCTAAGCGCGAGGAAGACTCTGGAAGAAGATGAGCTGTACAGGTTCGCTAAGCGCACCACTTCATCTCACTAAGCGCACCACTTCAGTTCATCCGCTAAGCGAGAAAGGCGCGCTAAGCCAAAAATCACTAACATGCGCTAAGCGGTCCATAAGTGTGCTAAGCGCACGAGCACGAACAAGGCCACCTATTTAAGTCTGAAATCAGATTTTAGAAAGGGAGTTTGGACTGGGATTCAGAGCTTTGCATGTCTAGGGTTTCTAGAGAGAGAAAGGTCCAAGTTCCTAAGAGTTTTGAGAGATTTTGCTGTGTGAAGATCTGCAGAGACCAGAGCTTGAAGCAGGAGCCGGTTTGAGATCTTGAGATGAGTTTGTGAGTGATTGTGAGATCCTTAGTAAAGCTCAAACATCCAGCCTCCACAGAAGCTTCTCGAGCAAGCTTCCATCAACTTCCATGTGGAAGAAAAGGTTGATATTATTTGATCTTCCATACTAGTCTGATCTAAATGTCAGACATTGTATTGATGTTATGCATGTCAAGAAAAATGTTTGTGATAGTGTCATCGGCACACTTCTTAACATTCAAGGAAAGACAAAGGACGATTTGAATACTCACCAAGATCTAGTTGAGATGGGTATACGGGACCAATTACATCCAAGGTCTAATGGTAACAAAATATACTTGCCTCCAGCTTGTCATACTTTGTCCAGAAAGGAAAAGATAAGTTTTTGTCACTGTTTGTGCCATGTCAAAGTGCCACAGGGATACTTGCAAATATTAAGAACCTTGTACAATTGAAAGATCTCAAGTTAGTAGGCTTAAAGTCTCATGATAGCCACATCTTGATGCAACAACTATTAATTGTGGTGATATGAGACATTTTGCCTAAGAAAGTCAGGCATGCCATAACTCGCATGTGTTTTTTCTTCAATGCCATATGTAGAAAATTCATTGATCCTCTCAAGTTAGATGAGCTGAAAAATGAGTCTGCTAATATCTTGTGTCAGTTGGAGATGTATTTTCCTCCTTCGTTTTTTGACATCATGGTTCACTTAATTGTTCATCTGTTGAGGGAAATTAAATGTTGCAGTCTCGTTTATTTACGGTGGATGTACGAAGAATCTACACCATCCTAAAGCATCTATTGTTGAAAGGTACATTGCAGAAGAAGCTATTGAGTTTTGTTCCGAGTACATGGAAAAGGCAAAACCTATTGGGGTTTCGGAGTCTCGGCATGACGAGAAAGTGGGAGGTAAGGGTTCAAGAGGAATGTATGTTATCATTCCAAGTCTAGAAGAATTGCAATAAGCTCATTCATATATACTGAATAACAGTAATGAAGTTCTACCGTACACAGTTCATCACAAAGCTTTAGTGAAGGAATGTAACCCAAAAATGACCAAGAATAGGGTCTTGAAAGAGCATAACAAGACTTTTCTAAATTGGTTTGAAGATATAATCTTCGGTGACCATAATGCATTTGAAATGTTAAGGAAGTTAGAAGGTGAGCCTAAAAGAAATGTTATAACTTGGCAAGGATATGATATCAAAAAGTATTTGTTCTACATGAAAGCACAAGAAGACAAGAGTACAATGCAAAATAGTGGTGTAAGTCTAAGGGTTGAATCTCAACACTTTGCTACTGTACATGATGGCAAACCCCATGTAGCTTCCATGCCTTACTTTGGAGTCATTGAAGAAATCTAGGAGGTTAATTATGTAAAATTTAGTGGGTGTTTTCAAGTGTGAGTGGGTAGATGACAATATCGGTGTGTGAACCGATGATTTTAGATTTACTTTGGTAGATCTGAAGAAGCTTGCTTATCAGAATGAGCCTTCCATCATGGCAGATGATGTGTCAATATTTTCTCCTATTTCTTAACCCTTTTTGTCACCATTTTAATTACTGATTAGCCTTAATTGTCAAATTAATTATGCAGTTTTATCATTTGGGCCTACTTGACTAATTTTGTGTTTTTAATTTAATTTCAGGAGAATTATAAGCAATTGGGCTTGAATCCGGAATTGGGTTTGGACTTGAAGAGAGCATACAATTTTATTTTATCAAATCTTATCTTATCCAGATTTTATTTCATCTAGATTTTATTTTGTCCAGATTTTATTTCATCAAATCTTATCTTATCTTGTCCAGATTTTATTTTATTTCGTTTATGGGTTTGGACTTAAAATAGATTTGTAAGCTTTGGGGCTGAGAACCTATATAACAGCACCAGGGTTTTAGTTTAGGGAGTTTTTCGAGAGGAGAATAATTCTAGGGTTTTAGAATTCCAGTTTTTATTGTTCATGTGCACTGTTCACGTAGAATAAAATTCGTTTTCTGCAATTTCATTTCTGCTTCAATCTACAATTTCGTTTTCTACTGATTAATGGAAGGCTAAGTCTCCAGCGTTGTTTTCTCTTGAGGATCAAGCACAACTCTCTTTGAGGTTTTGTTATTACTATTGAATACTGATCAGTTTTTCCTCTTCACCAATTACTCTATATTTGTTGCTATTAATCCATGCATGCTTAGTGCTTGATTAATTGTTTATGCGCTTAATTTGCGTTCATGCTTAATGATCAATTTCGTTCATGATTAATTGGTGTATGTGTTGCTTAATCACATAATGACAACCTTATGTTAATTTTCGCATAGTAATTTAATTTAGGGTTGGTTTAAGTGGTTGAACTAGTTACTGGTTAGGGATAAATCCTCGTAACCTAGGATAAGAGACTTGCTTGTGAATCAAGGGGAAACAACATGTTTTAATTCTATTATGTTGTAATTCAAATTTGCTTGCTATTTAATTTACAAAAACAAACAACACCCCCCCCCCCCCCCAAATTGTTACTATTTTATTATTATCTGTCATGAATATTTGGTTGACCATTATCACTTCCTAGATACTATATTTTTAATGTTTATTTGATTCGGGTACGACCTCGATAAAATTTGGCGCCGTTGCCGGGGGGCAGTGGGCCAAAGGTAAATACGTATTTTATGTTCAAGATCCTTGTGATGAAAGATGGTTAGTGGTTCTACATCGAAAAACAATTGGTGTTAATATTGATGATGATGATTCAACCCTTGATACTTGTCTTACTCCTTTCTCAACACAAATGTCGAGTAATGTCAACGGAGAAGAAGAAGTTGATGACACCGTCCCAAATCGTAATGATCATGATGAAGGAAAATTAATTTACATCGTATAATGTAATTTATTTTATATTTACTTGCTTTATTAATTTTAGTTACACAACTTAATATAGTTTTCATACGTTGTTTAATTAATGTTGTTTTTAACAGGAACATGGCAACACCACCCAGCTCACCTCGTCCTCTTCTTGAGTCAACAACACCTTCTTCACCATCTACGTTGAAGAAGACAAGAAAAGAAACACGACTTAGATCATTGGCTACATGATGCAATTCTACCCCCCAAGGGCATTGGATAGAAGACTCCAAAAAGATTGGGCCAGGGATTCAAGAGAAGGCCCTAGGGTTCTCATGAGCCATAGGGTAGATTTCGGGCCCATGGGCTAAGTATGAGCCCACTTATCTTTGTACATATTAGATTAAGGTTTCATTATTTTTGGGCCTTGTATTTAGGGCTCCATAATGTAGGTAGGGTACCCTAGAAATGTAGGATTTTTTAGCCCTTGTATTTTAGGGCACCTAGACTAGTTTTTGTATTAGGGATTGTTTTGTAATTTCATATGCATTAAGTGAATATTTGATGTGTGTGTTGGGAAATAAATTTAATTGAATTGGGAGAAGCCCAATCCAATTAAATTTTAGAGGGGGAGGTGAGCATTTGCTTGTTACACTCCATTGTCATATCATAGAGTCACTGCATGTCCTTCATGATTTACATGTCTCATGACACCTAAGCACACTTAGTGGACAATCTTGGACTTGATCTTGGATTAGTAGGCTGAAACATAGCTAAAATTTACTTATCATAATTAATGAAATTTTGGCTCCAAAATTTGGTTCCACAAATTCAATTTCAAATTCAAGTGAAATTTGAATAGAAATTCAAATTTCCCTCTAATTTTGTGTGACACTTAGGCTATAAATAGAGGCCATGTGTGTGCATTTTTTTCAACTTTGACCATTTGAGAATTACACTTCAAAGTTCATACCTCATTTAAGGCACAAAATTTCTTGCTCTTTCTCTCCTTCTCCCTCCACTCATCTTCTCCTACCTTCAAGCTCTTATCCATGGCTTCCTATGGTGGTGAGCTTGTTATTGACTCATTAACGTGGCATTATTTTCTCCTATTTCTTAACCCTTTTTGCACCATTTTAAGTACTGATTAGTTTTAATTGTCAAATTAATTAGGCAGTTTTATTATTTGGGCCCATTCAGCTAATTTGATGATTTTAATCTAATTTTAGGAATTAATGAAGCATTGGGCTTGAATCCAGAATTGGGCTTGGACTTGAAGAGGACAGACTATTTTATTCTACAAAATTAGATCTTATCTTATCTTATCTTATCTAGATATTATTTAGATTTGATCTCATCTAGATATTATTTCATCTAGATCTTATCTGATCTTGTCTTATCTAGATTTGATTTGATTTTATTTATGGGCTTGGATTTAAAATAGATTTGTAAGCTTTGGGGCTGGAAAACTATATAACAGCACCAAGGTTCTAGTTTAGCCTCTCTCTCTTCCTTTCTTCTCTCTCTCCTGTTTTCATTTTTAGTTTTAGGCTTCTCTTCTCTTTCTTCTTTTTTGTTTTTTTTTTCGTTTTTGCAATTCCAGTTCTGACTTTTCGTTTTAGCAATAAAATTTCATTCTTCAATCTATAATTTCCTTCTCTATTGATTAATGGAAGGCTAAGTCCCCAGCGTTGTTTTCTCTTGAGGATCAAGCACAGTTCTCTTTGAGGTTTTATTATTACTGTTAAATTCTGTTTAGTTTTTCCTCTTCACTAATTACTCTGAATTTGTTGCTATTAATTCATGCATGCTTAGTGCTTGATTAATTGTCTCTGCGCTTAATTTACGTTCATGCTTAATGATCGTTTATGAGTAATTGGTGTATGTGTTGCTTAATCACATAGCGAATGCCTTATGTTAAATTTCGCTTATTAATTTAATTTAGGATTGGATTAAGTGGTTGAACTGAATAAGGATAAACTCTCGTAACCTAGGATAAGAGACTTGCTTGTGAATCAAGGGGAAGCAACGTGTTTTAATTATGATATTTTCTAATTCACATCTATTCGCTGTTTAATTTACAAAAGCAAACAACCCCCCCCCCCCCCATTCGTTACTATTTTCCTACTATTTGTTATGAACATTTGGTGTATCATTTCTCGTTGGGAAACGACCTAGGATCACTTCCTAGTTACTGCATTTTAATGTTTATTTGATTCGGGTACGGGCTCGATCAAATTTGGTGCCGTTGCCAGGGAGCAATGTCCAAAGGTTCATAATAGCTAGTAATTCGTGTTTTATGTTTAGTTGTTTTATGCTTTCATATGTTGTGTTAGTGTTGTGTTCATGTTGTGTTAAGTGTTGTTTAGTGTCTTGCTATTTTGTTTAGTGTGGTGTTTTGTTTTAGTTTTTCTGTTCAGCGCTTCCCTTATTTCAGTTTTTGTGTTTTGCTGTGAATAGTGCTTTGTGACAGATTTAGCGACCACTTTTGTGAACTGGAAAACAGGATAGTAGTAATCCCTTAGTGACAGATTTTAGAGACCACCCTTGCTGAATTAATTGGGATTTTTTGTTTTGGTAGCTATAGTTGTTATTTTTGGATGAATTTTTTTGTGGTCACTTCTTTTGATCCATATTTTGTGGGAAAAATAGCTGGAGCCCTTAGTTTGGTCAGATTTGAAAGTTCCAAAAAAGTAGCAAATTTGATTTTTGGCTAAATTTTTTTGAGGTCTCCTTCTTCCAAAAATTGCGATTCTGTCAAAAGTTTTTTATTTTCCAAGTATTATTCTCTTATTTTTCTTAACTTATCATTTTTAGATTTTATAGTTAGACTTTGAATTTTCGTTTGAAATTTTTTGTGCTATCTTCTCATCATTTTATAAGGTTGCTCACAAAATTTCAAGTCATTTGGATATCATTTAATGGTAGCTTTAGTTCAAACTTACACTGTTACTTGCATAAGAAGGCAACTAGTTGTGCATGCTGAATATAGTGTATGACTAGAGGCAATCCATCTGACTTACAACCCTTTGATCCTGAGATAGATAGAATATTTCATAGATTAGTTAGACATCATTTTGTACCTTTTGAGCATCCTGAGCATTCTGTTAATGGTGATTTTGAGCATTATTGTTTTGAACATTTTGATTTTGAACATTCTAAGAACATGGAACAACCTCCACCTCGTGAGATGACTCTAAGGGAAATGGCTGCACCTGATTTCACCTACGAAAGCTTGTGCATCCAATACCCTGATGAGGATGTCCTATATGTTCTTAAAACTGGACTGATCCATTTGCTTCCATAGTTTCATGGCCTTGCAGGTGAAGACCCGCACAAACATTTGAAAGAATTCCATTTTGTCTGCTCCACCATGAAACCCCCAGATGTCCAGGAGGATCACATATTTCTGAAGGCCTTTCCTCATTCTTTAGAGGGAGTGGCAAAGGACTGGCTATATTACCTTGCTCCAAGGTCTATCATGAGCTGGGATGACCTCAAGAGAGTATTCTTAGAAATTTTTTTCCCTGCTTCTAGGACCACGACCATCAGAAAAGATATTTCAGGAATTAGGCAACTCAGTGGAGAGAGCTTATATGAATACTGGGAGAGATTTAAGAAACTATGTGCCAGTTGTCCTCACCACTAGATTTCTGAGCAGCTTCTCCTCCAATATTTTTATGAAGGACTCAGTAACATGGAGAGAAGTATGATAGATGCTGCCAGTGGTGGAGCCCTTGGAGACATGACCCCTGCTGAAGCCATAAATTTAATTGAGAAGATGACTTCAAACTCCCAGCAATTTAGTGCCAGAAGTGATGCTATTGTCATTAGAGGAGTGCATGAAGTAGCCACAAATTCATCTTCATCAGCCGAGACTAAGAAGCTTGAAGGTAAACTAGATTCCTAGGTTTACCTGGTAACCCAACTGGCCGTGAATCAAAAATCTGCACCTGTCGCCAGACTTTGTGGTTTATGCTCCTCTGTCGACCACCACACAGACCTTTGCCCTTCTATGCAACAATCTGAAGCAATTGAACAGCCTGAAGCTTATGCTGCAAACATCTACAACAGACCTCCTCAACCTCAGCAGCAAAATCAGCCACAACAGAACAATTATGACCTCTCTAGCAACAGGTACAATCCCGGGTGGAGGAATCATCCCAACCTTAGATGGTCGAATCCTTCACAACAGCAGCAACAACAACAACCTTATTTCCAGAATGTTGTTGGCCCAAGCAGACCATACGTTCCTCCACCAATCCAGCAACAACAACATCAACAGCCCTAGAAACAACAAACAGTAGAGGCTCCTCCGTAACCTTCCCTTGAAGAACTTGTAAGGCAAATGACTATGCAAAACATGCAGTTTCAACAAGAGACCAGAGCCTTAATTCAGAGCTTAACCAATCAGATGGGACAATTGGCTACACAGTTAAATCAACAACAGTCCCAGAATTCTGACAGATTACCTTCTCAATCTATCCAGAATCCCAAAAATGTGAGTGCCATTGCATTGAGGTCGGGAAAGCAGTGTCAAGAACCTCAACCAGCAACACCTTCCTCATCCGCAAATGAACCTGCCCAACTTCACTCTACTCCAGAAAAAGATGATGACAAAAATTTAAAGAGTAAGTTACCTAACAATTTCTATGCAGGTGAATCTAAAGAGAAGCAGCATATCCCTCTTCCATTCCCTCCATGAGCAATTTCCAACAAAAAATTGGAAGAGGCAGAGATGGGAATCTTGGAAACATTTAGAAAAGTAGAGGTAAACATACCTCTGCTGGATGCAATAAAGCAAATTCCAAGATATGCTAAATTCTTGAAGGAGTTGTGCACTAATAAGCGGAAGCTTAAAGGAAGCGAAAGAATTAGTATGGGTAGAAATGTCTCCGCATTGATTGGTAAATCTGTTCCCCAAATCCCTGAAAAATGTAAAGATCTAGGTACATTTAGCATACCTTGTATTATAGGGAACAGTAAGTTTGACAATGCCATGCTAGATTTAGGAGCTTCTGTTAGTGTGATGCCTCTGTCTATTTTTAATTCTCTATCTCTTGGTCCCTTGTAGTCAACTGATGTGGTAATTCATTTAGCTAATAGAAGTGTTGCCTATCCTGCTGGTTTCATTGAGGATGTCTTAGTTAGAGTTGGTGAAACTGATTTTCCCTGTTGATTTTTATATTTTGAATATGGAGGAGGGATTTTCTAAAGGATCAGTTCCCATCATTCTAGGCAGACCTTTTATGAAAACTGCTAGAACTAAGATAGATGTATATGTAGGCACACTATCTATGGAGTTTGGTGATATAACTGTTCATTTTAATATTCTTGATGCTATGAAACACCCATCTGAAGATCTTTCTGTATTTCATGTTGAAATAATTGACCATATTGTTGATGAATACATGACTGATCTTCATTCTAATATGCATGCCTGTCACTCTTCATGCATTGAATCTGAATTTGTACTTGATCATATGTCTGAATTTGATGCTGAGATTGAATCTGAAATTTATATTGATTACATGTCTGGTGATGTTTTACCTCTTGAGATTGATTTTCTAGAGTCAGATAGAACTAACCATGTTTCAGGAAGTACACATACCTCTGACTTTCTTTATGAGGTACAGGCTGAGAAACCATCTCTTTCTACCACTATCCAGCCGGCCACACCAGAATTGAAGCCTCTACCATCAAATTTAAAATATGCTTACTTGGATGATAGCAAAAGTTTTCCAGTAATTATATCTGCCTCCCTTGCTGATGAGCAAAAGGAGAAGTTGTTATCTGTTCTCAAGAAGCATAAGAAGGCTATAGGCTGGACCCTGGCGGACATTCCTGGTATTAGCCCATCCACATGTATGCATCGGATAAATTTAGAGGATGGGGCTAAACCAGTAAGAAAACCACAGAGAAGACTCAACCCGGTAATTCTTGATGTAGTGAAGAAGGAGGTAACCAAGCTTTTGCAAGCTGGAATCATTTATCCTATCTCCGACATCCAATGGGTGAGTCCCGTCCAGGTAGTCCCGAAGAAAACCGGCCTCACCGTGATAAAAAATGAGAAGGAGGAGTTGATTCCTAATCGGGTGCAGAACAGTTGGAGAGTCTGCATCGACTATAGGAGGCTGAACCAAGTTACCAAAAAGGACCATTTTCCACTGCCATTCATTGACCAGATGCTTGAACTCCTGGCAGGTAAATCTCACTACTGTTTCCTTGATGATTTTTCTGGTTATATGCAAATCACTATTGCTCTTGAGGATCAGGAAAAGACCACATTCACCTGCCCCTTCGGCACTTTTGCCTATAGGAGGAGGATGCCTTTCGGCCTGTGCAATGCCCCTGGTACCTTCCAGTGGTGCATTATTAGTATTTTTAGTGATTTTTTAGAAAATTGCATAGAGGTGTTGATGCAAGCTACATTGGAGCTTGTAGGCCTAGGATCTTCTTCATCAATGGATTCCTTTGCTTCTTGGAAGATGAATGGCAGCGGAATGGAGAAAGGAAGAGAGAGAGGAGGCGCCACTTCAAGGAGAAGATGAGTCTAGAAGAAGCTCACCACCATAGGAGGCCATGGATAAGAGCTTGGAGGAAGAAGGAGATGAATGAAGGGAGAGGGAGAGAAGAGCACGAAATTTTGTGCTCTAAATGAGCTTTGAAATCTGAAGTTTAATATTCAAATGATCAAAGTTGAAAAAATGCACACACATGACCTCTATTTATAGCCTAAGTGTCACACAAAATTGGAGGGAAATTCAAATTTCACTTGAATTTGAAATTGAATTTGTGGAGCCAAACTTTGGAGCCAAAATTTCACTAATTATGATTAGTGAATTTTAGTTATGGTTCAGCCCACTAATCCAAGATCAATTCCAAGATTCTCCACTAAGTGTGCTTAGGTGTCATGAGGCATGAAAAGCATGAAGGACATGCACAAAGTGTGACTATATGATGTGGCAATGGGGTGTAGTAAGCAAATAATCACCTCCCCCTCTAAAATTTAATTGGATTGGGCTTCTACCAATTCAATTAAATTTATTTCCAACCACACACATCAAATATCCACTTAGTGCATGTGAAATTACAAAACTACCCCTAATACAAAAACTAGTCTAGGTGCCCTAAAATACAAGGGCTGAAAAATCCTATATTTCTAGGGTACCCTACCTACATTATGGAGCCCTAAATACAAGGCCCAAAAATAATGAAACCTTAATATAATATTTACAAAGATAAGTGGGCTCGTACTTAGCCCATGGGCCCGAAATCTACCCTAAGGCTCATAAGAACCCTAGGGCCTTCTCTTGCATCTCTGGCCCAATCTATTTGGAGTTTTCTATCCAATGCCCTTGCGGGGTAGGATTGCATCATTCCCTCTCCCTTGAAAAGGATTTGACCTCAAATCCCGAGGTTCTTGAAACGCTGGGCTTTTTTCCTCAACACCTGTAAAAAGAACAAAAACATATGTATTAGTGGTGTTTAGTATGTTGAAGTAAGGTAAGGTCTGAAAACTCATTTCCTGGGCATCTTCCCATGAAGGAACATGGTTCCTCACCAACTCAATGAGTGGCGCTACAAGTATAGAAAAATATGGGGCAAACCTTTTGTAAAAGTTTGTTAAGTCTTGGAAGCCCCAAATTTTTCTTACACTTGGTGGAGCGGGCCACTCAGGAATGACCTTTATTCTCTTAGGATTCATAGGAACCCCTTGATCACAATTTAAAAAATTAAGAAAAGTAAAGCAATAGAACATACCTTTTTCTGTATTTTCATGTTGATTATTCCTACCAAAAAGTATGACAAACCTAAGGTGTCCCATATGAGTGCCTAAGTTTGTATTGAAACTAAAAATAAGAACAAACCTACCTAATGAGTCCCTATGTACACAAATCATGAAGATGTTGGGTGCACAAGTGATTTTACAAAAGAGTGTTGCACCACCCAAAACATTCATCACACCACCTATTTTAGGGATTTGGTGCCTAATAATACCTATTTTGGGCACCAACAAAGCTCAAGGATTTAATCTCTTGCGAACCAAACCCTCATCCAACAACTCCTTTACTTGAGGATTAAACTCAAGCCTAAGAGATGTGGCAATGCTAACAAGTGTCTTTTTACAAAGGAGAAAATGTGGAGGTTGTCTAAGAAGGGAAATTTCTTTAATATTTGTCTTTATTTCAAAATGTCTTTCCTTCTTAGCTAACCTTTTGGAGGAGACACTTACCTCCTTACACTCCTCCTTAACCATTAAAGGTTGTCCTTCTTCTTGGGGGTAGATCTCTTCACTAGATTCTTCCCCTTTTGCTTCTTCACTTTTACTAGAGGAAGGTGAAGTAGTAGCCTCATCTTGGCTACTATAAAGGTCTTGGCCCCTCATAATCATGGTTTTCTTGGTGGGGCATTGAGAAGTAATGTGTCCTTTTCCAAGACATTTAAAGCACTTCATGGAGCTAGTCTTCTCTTGCATACTAGCCTTAAGGGGTTTCTTTTCTATTGTCTTCCCCTTATCATCTTTGGGCTTAGAAGGTCTCACCCCTAAGATTCCTTGACCTTGGTCTTTCTTTTAATAAGAGTGAGAGCCATAAGATTTTGAAGTAGACTTCCTTTTAAATTGTTGCTCTACCCTTATTTCCCAATCTAAATTAGCCTCTACATTGTCCTTCCCATGGAAGTATGGGAGTTTAATGTTAACCTCTTGAGGCTTTCTTTCATTTTCTCTCCTATGGGAGTGAGGTCTAAGATGTGACCTATGCCTTCCTTCATAATAGTCACGAAGTTCTTCACTTAGGCTCTTGCAAGAGTTATGACTACTATAGGAGAGATGTTTTTCTCTTTTCATTTCTTTCATTATTTTTCTTCTTTCTTCCTCTCTTATTTTCTCTCTTTCATCTTGACTTATTTCTTCCACTCTTTTTTTACCTTTATCTTTTCTCTCTTGTTTTTCTTTCCACAACTTAAGGGATCTCAACTCATCTAATATCTTATACAAGGGGTCCTTAGGAGTAGAACCCTCACCATTAACACTAGATGAAGAATGAAGACTCATGTTGGTTCCTAAGTTATGGTTCTTTCTTGTTGGGGGTTTGAAAAAAAGGTAAAAGAAACTATGGTTGAAACTAGCCAAAAGAAACACTAAAAGAGGTGTGAAAGATAAGGTAAAAACTAATTGGTAAAAGGCAAGCTATCTAGGCGGTTTGACAATGGAGGGTAAACGAAATAAGCTATGAAAATAAGCAAGAAATTAAAGTGCAAGAAATGCAAACTAGGCGGATCCTAAGAGTGTTTGGATGACCTCATTTAAGGTTCCCAACAAAACACTCACTATCCTAAGGGGAAATTGCGTAAAATTATTACACACAAATGGAAGTAGGGTGACCTAGCGGAGGCTCCCAACTTACTTCCAATGAAAGGCCTTTTTGTTACAAAATTTGAAAGCAAAGCAAATTGCCAATTACAAAATTACAAAAAAAAAGTCCTTAATTGTGGTGGCTATTCTCTCTTTGGTGTTTCACTCAATTTGGAGTGCTTCTTAGTCCAATAGTTCTTAAGGTGGTTGGCCCCTTGCTTCTTGACTCAAATTCTTCAAGGTATGGCATCAATCCTCCTTTCCAATTCCCTATATGGCAACTCACAACCAAGGAAACAAAGAGACAAGCAATAACCAAAGACCAAGAAATATGAAATGAAAGCTAAACCAATAGAGTTTTAACAAGACAAATTTCCAAGGATTATTCAACAATTAAAGCAATGAAAAGCACAAAAAAGCAAGCTAGGACTCAAAGAGAAACCTAGAATGGCTCTAGAGTAGAGTAGAAAAACTAAAAAGAAAAAAGACTCAAGAAACCTCTAGTTTTTGCACTTGTTTTCACAATAATTTTCAATTGAAATTTCAGAACTAGGATTGGTATAAAATATGCACCAATTATAGAGCAAATTTTGAGCCAAAACAACAAACACACTTTCAGCTCAAAAAACGTAGTGACCAATTCCCAGTAATTTATGCAAGTTTGTATGTTCAAGCTGCCAGCACCAGCGATTTCAACCTAGAAATCAAGAGTAGTGTTTATGTTGCTTAAGGCTTGGATAGTTACAATTTGTATTTGCTTATGATCATTTATCTTGAATAACACAATTCAAGAGATCTTAAGACTTATTTTGATTCACAAATCCAGCCACAACTCAGCACCACAACTCAACTTCATCATAGGCATCATGTAGGAAACTTAGAAAACAAAAAAAAGTTCAAGAACAAGACTACTTCTAGGAATTGATTTAGAACATGTTATGAACTAAATAACATGCATGAATTAGACTCAAAATTCAAAAGATAGGCTAAGAATGACAAGAATACATGAACAAATGTATCTAGAATTCAATCAACAAAATAAAAATTCAACACAAACTTAGAACATAATGTGACAATTACTATGACTAAACATGACTCTAAGACAACATAGATTAAGTGATTTACACTTAGATTTTTGTGTTTTTTTTTCTAATCAATATTTTGGAACAAAATTTAGATCTAAAGGTTCAGCACAAGAATACTATGAATGAAAATTGATAGAACCTAAAATCAACACAAAAACAAGATTCAAGAGTAGATCTACAAAATTTGAACCATAGAAATGCAAGAACAAGTGTAGATCTAAGATTTAATCGGTTTTTTTTTTAATCTACTCTAAACAGCCCCAAACCACAAGACAATGGAGGATATACATGGAGAATAAGATGAAGAACAAGGAATTAAAGAGAATTCACCGAACAAAAAGATAGAGGAAGCAAAAGAACATCACCTAGATGAAGATGCTCTTGATACCACATGATGCAAGCTCCATTGGAGCTTGTAGGCCTAGGATCTTCTTCATCAATGGATTCCTTTGCTTCTTGGAAGATGAATGGCAGCAGAATGGAGAAAGGAAGAGAGAGAGGAGACGCCACTTCAAGGAGAAGATGAGTCTAGAAGAAGCTCACCATCATAGGAGGCCATGGATAAGAGCTTGGAGGAAGAAGGAGATGAATGAAGGGAGAGGGAGAGAAGAGCACGAAATTTTGTGCTCTAAATGAGCTTTGAAATCTGAAGTTTAATATTCAAATGATCAAAGTTGAAAAAATGCACACACATGACCTCTATTTATAGCCTAAGTGTCACACAAAATTGGAGGGAAATTCAAATTTCACTTGAATTTGAAATTGAATTTGTGGAGCCAAACTTTGGAGCCAAAATTTCACTAATTATGATTAGTGAATTTTAGTTACGGTTCAGCCCACTAATCCAAGATCAATTCCAAGATTCTCCACTAAGTGTGCTTAGGTGTCATGAGGCATGAAAAACATGAAGGACATGCACAAAGTGTGACTATATGATGTGGCAATGGGGTGTAGTAAGCAAATACTCACCTCCCCCTCTAAAATTTAATTGGATTGGGCTTCTACCAATTCAATTAAATTTATTTCCAACCACACACATCAAATATCCACTTAGTGCATGTGAAATTACAAAACTACCCCTAATACAAAAACTAGTCTAGGTGCCCTAAAATACAAGGGCTGAAAAATCCTATATTTCTAGGGTACCCTACCTACATTATGGAGCCCTAAATAAAAGGCCCAAAAATAATGAAACCTTAATCTAATATTTACAAAGATAAGTGGACTCGTGCTTAGCCCATGGGCCCGAAATCTACCCTAAGGCTCATAAGAACCCTAGGGCCTTCTCTTGCATCTCTGGCCCAATCTACTTGGAGTTTTCTATCCAATGCCCTTGCGGGGTAGGATTGCATCAGGTGTTTATGGATGATTTCACTGTATATGGATCCTCTTTTGATGTTTGTTTGGATAGTTTGGAAAAGGTTTTGAATAGATGCACTGAAACTAACCTTGTTCTAAATTTTGAAAAATGTCATTTTATGGTTGAGCAAGGTATAGTTTTAGGCCACATTATTTCCAATAAGGGCATTGAAGTAGATCCTTCTAAAATTTCTGTTATTTCACAATTGCCTTACCCCTCTTGCGTGCGAGAGGTGCGATCTTTTCTTGGTCATGCAGGATTCTACAGGCGCTTTATAAGAGATTTTAGCAAAGTAGCCCTTCAACTATCCAACTTGTTGCAAAAGGAGGTGGAGTTTGACTTTAATGATAAATGCAAAGAGGCTTTTGATTGCCTCAAAAGAGCACTGACTACCACCCCCATCATCCAGGCACCCGACTAGACAGTCCCTTTTGAGCTTATATGCAATGCATCCAATTACACATTGGGGGTTGTCCTTGCTCAAAAGATCTCCTTACTTCAGCTTACTTCTTTTCCACCATGACTTAGGGAGTTTTTCTTTTCCTATCTCCTTCTTTACTTTTATTACATTTGTCCGATTCTATTTGATGGTTTAATTTCTTTTAATCTTTTAATTGTGCTACATTGAGGACAATGTGTTGTTTAAGTATGGGGGGGGGGGGGGGGAGTGTTCTTTGGTTTTGGTTTTGTTGGGTTTCTAGTTTAATATTTTAGGTCAATTCTGTTTGCATGTACAACTTTGCATATTTTTCTTTAAATTATAGGATATGTTCAAGAAATGGGTAATTGTTCTGAAAATAAAAGTCTCTTGACATTTTGTGATTTGAAATCCTTGTTTTTCCTCTACATGTCATGATAATTTTGAAAGCTCAATTTGAAAGTGATAAAATTTGTATTATTGCTTAATCCTGGTAGGTCAACATTTTCTCAGTAATTTGACTCTCTAGGGGGCTATACAACTCTGAATTAGGTAAAATCAATGACATTTGTTAGCTAACATCCAGGGTTACAACTTTGATGCCAACCATAAAACCTAATTCAATCATTTTCTTAGTCATTTTTAGGCTACAAGTGAACTCACATTGTTAGGAAAATAGTATGGGCTTAAAACAACTGATTTTCACTAAGCATGGATGTGCTCTCACCAATCACGACCAAATTTCACGAAAAACCTCCATTTTGTGAAGCAAAAGAGGCACAGTTTGGACCTCAAAATACACTCAAATTCAAAATGAATAGTACAAAACATGTGATCACATCATGGGGAATAAAACCCCTCAATCAATTTCAAGAAAATATGGAAGAATCAATGTTGGATCAAGTGGCCTCGGAATAATTAAGAAGGGGGGTTGAATTAATTATTAGTGAACCTTTACTAATTAAAAATCTATCCTTCTTAATGTTACTAGATTCAATTAGGCTTTTACTACAAAATTAAGAAAGTAAAGAACAAAAATAGAAACTTAACCAAAAGTAAAAGCGATAATTAAAGTGCACAGCGGAAATTAAAGAGTGTAGGGAAAAAGAAGACAAACATAAGAATTTTATACTGGTTCGGCAACAACCTGTGCCTACATTCAGTCCCCAAGCGACCTGTGGTCTTTGAGATTTCTTTTCAACCTTGTAAAAGCCTTTACAAGCAAAGATCCACAAGGGATGTACCCTCCCTTGTTCTCTTTGAACAACCAAGTGGATGTACCCTCCACTTGAACTGATCCACAAGAGATGTATCCTCTCTTGTTCTCAGTTACAACAACCCAAGTAGATGTACCCTCTACTTGTACCACAAAGGATGTGCCCTCCAATGTGTTAAGACAAAGTTCTCAGGCGGTTAGTCCTTTGAAACTTTGTGAAGGGGAAACAAAAGATATCTCAGGCGGTTAGTCCTTTGAAACCTTTTGTTTAAGGGAAAGGGAAGAATCAAAATAATTCTTAGACTGTGTCGTTTTGAATTCTTTGAAAAGGGAGAAGGGAGACACAAAAGAATTCAGGCGGTTAATCCTTTATTCTTTTGGAAAAGGGAGAAGAGAGACACAAAAAGAATTCAGGCGGTTAGTCCGTGTCGAATTCTTTTTGGCAAAGGAAGAAGAGAATGAAAAGATATAGCACACTTTTGTTTTCTGTGAAAGAACAAGGTTGGGAAACCAGAAAACTCAGAAAGCTTTTGGCAAAGGAAGAAGAAGAAGAAGAAGTTCAAAAAGATGTTCAAAGAGATTCAATGGTTGTAAAAGTATAACTTAAAAGTTTTTTAAATGCAAGTCAAGGTCTTGCTTTTATAGACTCTATGTCTGGTCAAGAAAAATCATTGGAAGAGTTATAACCTTGAGAAAAACTAAAAACCATTGGAAGAGTTACATCTCTTGATTTTTATTCAAAACTTGTCACTAGTAATCGATTACCAAAACCATGTAATCGATTACACAAAACATTTTATGAAAAGATGTGACTCTTCACAATTGAATTTGAATTTCAACGTTCAGATACACTGGTAATCGATTACCAATATATTGTAATCGATTACACCATTTAAAAATCAATTGGAATGTTGCAAATTCAGTTAAAAGCTTTTGAAATCAAACTTTGCCACTGGTAATCGATTACAGGAAACTGGTAATCGATTACCAGAGAGTAAAAACTCTGGTAACTTAGAAAATTTTGAGAAAAACTCTTGAAAAACAAAACTGTGCTATGTTTGTTTTTTGAAAAATCTTTTCAATACTTCCCTAGTGAAGTCTTCTTGATTTCTTCTCTTGAATCTTGAATTCATTTTCTCTGGAACGCTAGGCAATCAATTCATGGGTCTCCGAACAAAATTTTTTGGCAGGACCAAATGGTCCACCGGTTTTTTTCACCTAAAAAGGCAAACATGCTTTTTGCAAAGAAAAATAAATCATTCTCGAGAGCACCATATCTTAGAGAAACAATATACTCATGCCAAGGGTAATCTTCCTTGTAACTGAAAATGAAGGGCAGGATGTCAACATTTATCTTTTAAATGAACATTCAGGGGAAACATTGGGTTAAGCTGAAACTGGGAATAAATCACTCATAATGTATAAAAACTCACACAGGCAAGTGTTTTACCCTAATCCCAAACCATAACTGCACCATGACTTTATTTTGCAAACGATTTCCTATCGAATCAAAAGATCACATGCACGATCACGGATCAATTGGATTTTCTCGAGGGTAGTGTTTTTGGAGAGGAAACTGGGTGTTTCGGTCTTTTCCTCTTTGTTTAAGTGGGACAGGATATCGCCAGTCGAGAATGACTTTGAATGGCAATCCCAAAGGAAGAACCACCAAAAAATGGGTTTTCCTTTGCCGATAGTCATTTACCTTGCCAAAAATTTATCTGGTCTGAAGATCTTCTGTTCTCTTTCTTTCATTGATTGGGAATTACTCTGTTTTCCTCCGATCTTTTCCTTTTTTACTTTCTTTCGATCTTTGATCAGGAATCCTTCTTTTCCTTTCTTTTTATTTCTTCCTTTTCTTTCTTTTCATTTCTTCCTTTTCTTTCTTTTCATTTCTCCCTTTTCTTACTTTTCGTTTCTCCCTTTGGGAAATCAGGTTTTAGCATTCGTTATTTGCTCTCCCTTGAGAAGATTCCGCTATCCTTTGCTTCGGGGGAAAGGATGAGGATTCTTTTTATAGGCCAAGGTTCAAAGTAGTCTAAGGTCGTGTCTCAACGGGGTCTTTTATCGCGGGTGCCCAATCTTGATATCTGGGGCACAACAAATTTGTGTGTCAAGGTATTGGTCTCGGGTTGAACTTCCATATCATTTCCACAAGGCACGCGTAACAATGATGATTTGGAAACAGCGTGCAAAATTAGTCATGGCCACAGCTAGGTGGGCACTCAAGCATCCAGTTTATGGCATTGTGATACTACGGTTGGGGATTTACACAAACAAACCCAACATTTCCAAATTATGTTCTTTCATCGGTTCAATGAAACCATCCATTCTTATCTCGGTCATTCAGGAAAATAAACTCTTAGCGTCAGTCCCTTGTTTCCAAAAGATATGTTTGCTCTCTACGAATGATTTATGCTTCCTACGACCATACATGTCGACCTTCGAGGTCTTCCTTTCTTTTTCATTTCGTTTGATTTTTTATGTTCACAAAAAACTATACATCCATTGCCATCTATGAGAAAAACTTTTTCTTTGTACACCTACATTCCTATGCATGACGAACTTTTTCTGTACACACACACATTAAAACTCTTTCTTTGTATACATAGACACGACATTCGTTCACAACGCTTTATTTTGGGCGTTATGATGATTTTTTGTTCATTTTATTTTTAGGACGACGTTCCTAAATGAAAAACTCTACACGGTTCCAGAATTTCAACAAACACTATTGACAACAACGAAGTAAGCACTAACACAATAGTCCAAACAAAATATATGCACAAAACAAATGACTATCGCAACAACAAAAAACAAACGTTAGTCCCTCAAGTCATAGAAATAAAATATCATGTAAATGATAAAGGATGAAACATAAAAAGAACATGAATCTGGGGATCCCACGATCATGTGGCTCCGCATGCCACCGGACTCTTGGGTCACGGTAACAAAAAGTGGGGTGGTCGAAAAAAGCAGGGCTTTTGCTCCTACGTATCCTCAATTTGTGATGAGGAACTCAAACCTACGTAGTTCTTGATAACTGTGAGACTAAAAATAGTCTCGGTGTTTTCTTCACTAAAATGCGAACATGCTTTAGTAAAGAGACAAAACTTCCAACTGATCAGAGCAACATATGCTTTTTCTTTTTTTTTTTTGAAAAATGATGTGTCTATCGGGGAAGGAGAGTATGCTGATGAAATTTTCTCATAACCATAAATGAGATTTTGGATGTTAGCATTTCATTTCTAAACGACCATATAGAGGAAACACTGGGTCCAACAAAGACAGGAGAAAATCACTCAAAGTGTATCAATCTCACACAGGTAAGTGCTTTATCCTAATTCTGAACCATAGATATGTCATGACTTGATTTTGCAAATCATTTCCTATCAAATCAAAGATTACATGCGTGATCATGGATCAATAGGATTTATTTTGGGAATGGTTTTTAGGTGGGGAATTTGGCTTTGAGTGTTTTTGCCTTTTCCTCTTCTGTTTTTGTTTAGTGCGTGGCGAGAAAGTCGCTAGCGCACAGGATTTTGTCGGCAATCAAAGGGAGAGGACCACTTTAGGTCGTGGTTTCCTTTTTCTTGTTTACTTGGTGACAATTTTGTATTGTTCAGATATTGTCTGGTCAAAAGACCTTTCTATATATTTCTTCTGTTTTCTTCAGATCTTTGATCGGGAACTTTCTTTTTTTTTTTTGCTTTCTTTCCCTCTTTGATTGGGAATTTTCTTTCTTTCTTCCTTTTTTTTTGTTTTCTTCCGAGGGCAATGATTGACATTCTCACCCTGGGTCAAGGTTTATGATAAGTTGGGATTTTGGCTCAAGGCTTGTAGAATGGCTGGTCATGATATATGTCAGGGTTTGGCCAGCGATTCGGGGATAAAGGGGATGTCCCACATTATTTCCATGATATACATGTAACAATGATGATTAGGAAATTTTATGCAAAACTGGTCATGCATGCACCCATGTGGACACTCAAGCATCAAGTTTTTATGGTCATGTGACACTAGGGCTCAGGATTCATTTTGCCTATTTAAGTCAACCTAGTGTTTCCAAAATATATTCTTTTATCAAATCATGCATTCATCCAAGTCCATTTTGGGCGTTCGGGAAAATTTTCATAGCATTCACCCTTTAGGTGTATACACATTTTTTCAAAAACTGGTTAAGATCAGTAAAATCTTTCAAAGGAAAGTTGGAAATTATCTCTTTTCACAAGCATGTTGTTTTTTAGCTAGACAACTTTTATTTTTTTATTTTTTTTTAATTTTTTTTATTTTCTTTTTTTCTTCCTTCTTTTTCTTTTCTTGCTCTCTTTTTTTTTCCATGAGGTATTTTGCTATCTAAACATACGTATATTTTTGTGAGGTATTTTGCTATATACATGCGTGTCCAAGGTATCTTGCTACCTAAACATACATATATATGTTTTGTGAGATATTTTTGCTATATACATGCATATCCAAGGTATCTTGCTACCTAAACATACATATATTTATTTTGTGAAGTATTTTTGCTACATACATGCATATCCAAGGTATCTTTCTACCTAAACATATATATATATATATATATATATATATATATATATATATATATATATATATATATATATACATGCATATCTAAGGTATCTTTCTACCTAAACATACATATATATATTTTGTGAAGTATTTTTTTTGTTTACATACATGCATATCTAAGGTATTTTCACTACCTAAACATACATATATATATTTTGTGAGGTATGACTACCTTCCGAGCTTGTGCTTGTTTTATTTAAATTCCTAGGATCATGAAAAAGTGATCAAATAGCAAGCAGAGATTTAAAAGGTACTAGGTTTCCTCCTAGTAGCGCTTCTTTAACGTCTTGAGCTGGACGCCTTATGACTTGTCGGTCACATACCTAGTACTTTGCTTACCTTTGGCTTTGGACTTGGTCGCCTATTGGTCGGCCATGTGTCGTAAGCAACGCTCTAACCTTTTTGTGGATGAGCTGAGGTGAACTCTAGAGGTGGTGGCGGTGCGTCTGTTGCCCGCTGCCGGCCATCCCCAGGCTGCTGTGGTGTTTCGCCCTGCGCCTGCCTGGGGGCGCAGTACTTCTTGATGAAAGCTCGATTAGTAAGGGGCCTGATGACCTTGCTGGGGGCGACAGGCACTCCGTAGAACTAACAGAGGCCCGTAATTAGTGCTGGCAACTCCAAGACCCTGTTGGACTTCTTCGGGTTCACTGGGTGTCTTGCGGGCGCGATCCCTGCAAACAATAGATGAAATGAGAAATCAGTTGAGCGATGTGCATACTTACCTATGTCATGATGACGTGATCTTGCCGGGGGGAACGGGCACCCTGTAGGACTACAGAGGCCCGTAACCAGAGCTGGAAACCCCAGGGCCCTGTTGGACTTCTCCAGGTCCACTGGGTGTCTTTGTGGGTGCGATTCCTACAAACAATAGATGGTATCAGAAATCAGTTGAACCATATGTATACTTACCTATGTCACGATGGCATGACCTTGCTGGGGGAACAGGTACCCTGTAGGACTGACAGAGGCCCGTAACCAGAGCTGGAAACCCCAGGGCCCTATTGGACTTCTTCGGGTCCATTGGGTGTCTTGTGGGCGCGATCCCTGCAAACAATAGATGACATCAGAAATCAATTGAGCCATGTGCATACTTACCTATGTCATGATGGCACAGAACAACTGATACATCTGCAGGGGGAGATTGGCATTGTGGTCGCTGGGCAGAATGTTGCTAAATAGCAACGTCATCCATATCCATGTAAGAGTGGTCATGTTGGTGTGCATGATCCGCACTCATCTTTTTGCATCGGCACGGGTGAAATCTTGCCCCGGTATGCATAGTAGATGCGTGATAGCCTCCCTCTCTGGATGTGCTTGCCCAGTTGGTCGCCCTCCAATATCAGGGGGTGGCCCAGGAACTGATAAAAGGAAACTACTGGCCCCTTAACCGGGAGCGCAAGTCTCAGTGAAGCATCTAAGGGCAAAGGACCTTATATTCTCTTAAGGTGTGGATATGGAGCACACTAAAAATGAGGACGGGTAGCCCTCTAAAGGCGAGGGCGTGCAGCCCTCTGCAGGCGAGGATGTGCAGTCCTCTGATGGCGAGGACATATAGTCCTCTAAAGGTGATAGGTACTAGTACCCAAGGGTCCACCTTTATGAGAAAGCAAGAGATCGACTCATCGAGAGGGTCGGTCATCCAAAAAGATTGGACACGAGATGTAGGAAATCTATGCAGTTAACATGATTTTTTAGGGATGCAGACGCATGCAACCTTTGTCGTGAAATTTGGTAATGCTGACCTCATATGAAACAATGCAATGCAATGGAAAGTTTGTACAATGTTCATGACATTCTTTCCCTATTTTGTGATTTTTATTTTGATTTAATTTTTTTGGAAAGCACAGATTGACTGTCCTTTTGAAAAAGGTGATAATTCATGCAACCTTATCCTATCTTTTGCAAATCTCTCCGAGAACTCCCTCAGAGTGTATGTTCTGTTTGATTTAGTCACTTGACCATTTTGGAGTGACCGCAATGGAGCCGTTTGACGTTTAATCAATCTATTGAAATTCAAGGGTTTGTCCCCCCCCTTTTTTTTCTTGTTTAAGAACTTCGACGGGTGAGAACTTTTGATCTGCCCCTATGTTCACTTGAGGCTCATGCATGATGCCCCTCATTGCCCCAGTGTAAGGCTTTGAGGTACCAATTGTTATCTTTTGTCATGACCTTGTAGATGGGAACCTATTGGGTGAGAACTTCTAATCTGCCCCTAGGTTCGCTTGAGGTTTTTACATGGTGCCTTTCATTGCCCCAGTGTAAGGCTTTCAGGTACAATCGTTGTCTTTCGTCATGACCTTGTAGCAAGGAACCTATTAGGTGAGAACTTCTAATCTGCCCCTAGGTTTGTTTGAGGTTTATGCATGGTGCCTTTCATTGCCCTAGTGTAGGGCTTAGAGGTACCAATTGTTGTCTTGTTTTCACAACCTCGTAGTGAGGTAGAATGAAAGAAGCAGTTGATTCTTGCAAAAATAATTTTCCAAGGACGAGAAATAGTTAAAGGATTTTTCAGTTGATGGATTAAGTCAAATGACTCCTATGTAGAAGCAAGATGTTTTGATGTCTTGATGATGCTAAAGGATCAAGTGCTTCTAAGTTTTATTCAAGACAAGAATCCAAGAAAATCAAGATATATGATCAAGTTGATCTCTAGAATCTTTAGGAAGAAGTTTCCAAATTGAAAAAACAAAAGGTTTGACCAAAGAATTCTATCATTTCAAATTGAGATTTGCTCTTTGGTAATCGATTACCAGCAGCTGAAAATGTTTATAACAGTCACTAGAAATTTGAATTCAAAATTTATAACGTGTAATTGATTACACATGGATGGTAATTGATTACCAGCAGTTTATTGAACGTTTTAATTCAAATTTATAAAACCTGTAATCGATTACACAAGTCTTGTAATTGATTACCAGAGGGGATTTTCAGAAAATAATTTCCAAGAGTCACCTCTATTCAAATGTTTTATGAATGGCCATCAAAGGGGACTTGGAAACACTAATTTAAAGAGAGTTTTCATTGCTCAAAAAGTTTTATCCTCTCGAAAGATTAAGAGTTTTTCTGAACTGAAATGTCTTTATCCTCTCAAAAAGATTCCTTGGTCAACCACTTGCATATTCAATAAGGAATTTTGATTGATCTTCATTGTACAATCTATCTCTTTTAAGAGAGATTTCTTCTTCTCTTCTTCTTATTTCTGAAAAGGGATTAAGAGACTGTGGGTCTCTTGTTGTAGGGGATTCTTGAACACAAGGGAAGGGTTGTCCCTGTGTAGTTCAGACTTTGTAGAAGGAGTTTTACAAAGAGAGTGAAAAATCTCAAGTGGGTTGCTTGAGGACTGGACGTAGGCACGGGAAGTGGCCGAACTAATATAAATCAAGTTTGCATTCCTCTCTTCCCTTAAACTTCTTTTATTTATTGCTATTTATCTTTTGCTTTAAAGAAGTTTATTTTGAATTGTCTTTTGAGTAATTCATGTTAAGGGTGCATTGTTAATCAAAAAAAGAGAGAGTGTAAGTTTAATTGGGGAATAGTCTTTGTATCTTAATTCAACCCCCCTCTTTCTTAAGGTAACTGAGGCCATTTGTCCAACATCCTATTCTTGATAACTCACTTCTCCCTTAAAAGACAAACTTTCCGAAATGAGGTCACATGAACGTCTTGAAAACACAATCAATCAAATGTTTTTTTTTTTGAAATTTAATTTTGCTTTACTTGTCGTTTTACGGCACCCTCATCAAATGTGTAGCATGAGTAATTTTTGATTGAACGGTCTTGGAAGTCCAAACTTAGGAGCGCAGGTCGCTTAAGCAAACAGACCAATGGCTTGCACCCACATTTCGGTGAAAGTTGAATAAGCAAAGATGCGTTTGTGAGAGGATGAGGGACAAAGATATCAAATTTATCCATTTTATTTAGAATTGTAATTGTGGTTTACAATAATGGTACACACTTGAAAATCCTGATGAGTCATAAGAGAAATCTAACAACAGTTTTCAAAATTGCCCCATGTGTGGCATCTCTTGTCAATGTCAGGATTTACACGCAATTCTCCTCAAATTTCAGACAGCCCGCATCAATTAGACCTTTCACCTTACGCTTCAAAGCCCTACAATGCTCAATGGAACGCCCCAGGGCTTCTCCATGACAAGCACACGTTGCGTTCGAGTCGTATTCTCGGAGAAATGGAGGTTGATGAACCATGGCTAGGGTTATGGCTACCATTAAATTATCAAGTAGATATGGAGCAAGTCAGCATAGGACACTGGAATTGGGGTGAATTCTACAGGCTTTCTCGCTGCAAAATTCATTTCTTGGTTGGTGTTTTTGGTTTGTGCTAAAGGTGGTGTTCGTCATTGGAAGTGCGGTAGACAAACTTTGTGGTTGATTTAGGGATTGCCTTTGTGCATAACTGGGTGGTGGGTAAGGAGAAGGTTTGTTATTGGCTGAGTAATGACATTGTTGGGTTGGTGGGAAACTTGGCTGTATAGGAATGGCAGTCATAGCATGGGCTTCTCCCTCATTCTCACCCTTTTCATTTGCCCTAGTTTTCTCATTCGTCTAAGCAGGATGATTAAATTTGCCTCTTTTCAAACCCGCTTTGATCCTTTACCCGGCGAAGACCAAATCCGCAAAGCTTGAAGGTGTGTAGCCCACCATCTTTTCATAGTAGAATACTGGTAATGTGTCTACTATCATTGTCCTCATTTTTTTTTTCGTCATTGAGGGTGCCACTTGGGCTGCCAGGTCTCTCCACCTTTAGGCATATTCTTTGAAAGATCCGTGCCCCTTTTTGCACATGTTCTGTAGTTGCATCCTATCCGGAACCATATCAAAATTGTACTGATACTGCCTAACGAAGGCAACCATTAGGTCCTTCCAAGAATGGACTCGGGAAGGCTCCAAGTTAGCGTACCAGGTAACAGCTACCTCAGTAAGACTTTCTTGGAAGAAATGTATCAGCAATTCCTCATCTTTTGCATATGCCCCCATCTTCCGACAATACATCTTTAGATGGTTCTTGGGGCAAGTAGTCCCCTTGTACTTGTCAAAGTCTGGCACCTTGAACTTGGGAGGGGTGATGATATTGGGTACTAGGTACAACTCTTCTAGGTTAACAAAGGTATAATCTTCACCTCTTAAATGGCCCTGAGCCTTTCCTCTAGATGATCCAACTTTCCCATTTCTGCCATAGCATGAGGGTTTTTACTTGTTGCGGAATACAAGAGGTGTAGCTGGGGATGATACTGAGGGCCCTCCAAAGGGTTTTGTAGGGGTATACCACCAACTGCTTGCCCTTCAGTGGCATATCCGAGGCAAGGCTCGAAGTCGGCTAGATTGTGGTGGGGAATTTCATGTGTCTCCCCCACGGTTTAAGAGACATGTGCATGATCAGTTTGGGGTTGTTGGCTCTCAATGGGTATAGGAGTGGAGTTATTGACATCCTCATTGGGAGTGTATTGGGTGGTGTATAGTTGGGAGCCAGGCCATATGGCGGGAAGGCGTGCTCGTTTTGAATTTGCACATCATGGGGGCCGCCCATACTTCCCAAATCTTTGCCTACCATAGCTGAGGTTGGATGATTCATTTGGTTGAGGCCAGATGGGGGCATCGGGTTCACCTTAGCAACAGTGCTGGTAGCGGCAACTGCAACCGCACTGGCTTCCATTATCTTCTTCATGATCATCATGGCTTCCATCATCGTGGCCATTTGCTCTTTCATGGCCTCCATGTCGGCCTTCATCTCCTCTTGTACCTCCTCTACTTCACCCATTACTCTAGCTCTAGCACAGGTTCGATGAGGGCACCGTAAAGCATGTTTTTTTTTTTATAACAATGATTAAGTTCATTTTATTTTATTTTTCAAGGAAAGAATGTAATGAGCAATGCAACCAATGAAAAGCATGGATGTATGCGAATGATGCATAGTTGAAGTATTGCGAATTTTTACACAGGACATGGGGTTGAATCAATTTAGATTTTCAACATGGTCCATGACATCTTTGTCAAGGTGTAGCTGAAAGTAACAAGGATATCAACAATCCTACACGTGTTTGGCAGTAGACGAAGCAATGATGTAACACGATCCATCTTTTGCCCCAATTTTGCAAGATGGTTACTTCCTAACTTCAACTTGACTCGATGAACCTTTTCGTAAAAGCATGAGCTTGGTTCAACCCCATAACCCAGGGAATGGCAATTTTGATCGCCAATACTTCATCAACATTTCATAGGGATGAAAGACCCGAGAATACGCATGCTATGCATGGAAAATGTAATTATCAGATTGAGATGCCCGAAGAAACATCCTTTCTTAGTTAACCATGCATTAGGTACCATGTTCAATCATTTTGTTTTTAAGTGAAATGGGTTTATGATCCCAACATGGTTGGCTCATGGTACCAAATATATGCAACTAAAAATGCACCGTGAATTTTCGCGCTTTCTTTTTTGTTTTTGTCTTGTAGGGGAAAACGCAAGGGTCACGCATTAGGTACCATGTTCAAAAGAGTTTGTTGAATGCATATGCATGATGATGCAATGACTCATGCAAAATGTGATGCTGGAATATGATAACGGACAAATGTAGGAACGATTTGTTCATTATGATGCCATGAAGAGATGCTTATTCAATGCATGATATGAATGCATTTACGGACACGAGAGCCCGGAAAATCATCTCTCTTTACTTGCGCATTTGGGGGCGCAGTGCCCTATGTGTGCAGTTAAGAAGACGATATGGATCTTCCGACTTCCCACGACAAAAGATGAGACCCACATACAACACATGTGTGACGGCATGATGCAGATGCACAAAAGCGCAACAGGGGGATTTACACAGCATGGCAATATCCTCAAATAATCATACAACAAAGGCGTACATGACCTTTAGGTTATATGCATGACAGTGTTTAAGAGGCATGCAGCGTGTTCGCTTCGTGCCCCTATTTTAGGGACCTATAGGATAATATCTAGGGGTCTCTAATAACTACTCCCAACGATCCATATCTCACATGGCTGTTTTCTAGAGGCATCATCACTCAAGATAATAATATTGCGGCGCTATGGAATACCAGCGACTACACATTATAAAGAGAGAAAGCTCTAGACGAGGTTTCACTATTATCAAGCAAGTCGGAGACCTAGCATGACCATAGATTCATCTACACTCCTTAAATTCCCATGGACCCGAGTATAGGGCCCCTTTTTACTCAAACCCATGGGTGCTTAGAATGTGGTGTAAAAATGTGGAAAAGACAGCATTCATTATATTTACACAGTTCAAAAATGCACACACAAAGTTTCACAATTCCACAATTTCCTAAAATAGGCCTAACTCACAAAAACAATCCCCAGTGGAGTCGCCAACTGTCGCAACATGCCCTTTTGCGGGCGAGCGAGGCGAGGCTCACGGGTGCGCTTTCCTCAGCAATTTCAAGTGAATACGAAGTGCCAAGAAGGTTGAACCCCTTCCTTCTTCATTCCTCCCCCTATTTATAGCAAAATAGGGGAGGAGCTTGCCACCCAGCTCGCCCAGGCGAGCCAGGTTGCTTCCTCCAGAAGCAACCGCCTTCTGAAGGAAGAATCTAGAATGCCCAAGTGGGCCTGGTTGCTATTTACACCCCCTTTTTACTAAATACACCCCCTTTACTTTTTTTGGTGATTCTTTCTTCGTAACTTTACGAAACTTTACGAATTTCATAACGATACTTATTTTCTTTCTGTAAGGTTACGGAACCTTACGGATCATGTATTTACTATTTTTTAGCTTTCAAAGAAGTTACGGAAACTCACGGATTGCGAAACAATACTTCCTTTTGGTTTCCGTCACATTACGGAATTCCACGGATTGCGTTACCATGCTTCCTTTTGATTTCCGGCATGTCTCGGGACTTTACATATTATGCAACAAAGGGTGCCAAGTTTCTTGAAGCGGTCAATCAAGGGTTGTATGCTTTCAAGCAAAAGTCCTCAGACGAAATTAGGGTATGACACATACAAAAGAAATATAACAATTAATACATTCTAAAGTGATCATATGTTTCTTATATTTAAGACAATAGAATACTACCATTGGTTTCTCGTATAAAGTACCTAAATCATAAATTAAAATACACAACTCATGAACTCTTAGTTTGACATTTTTAATGTTTTATTTTTTTTCTCTCTTTTGGTTGTGTATTTCACACACTATTTCTCAAACTAACCAAAAAGATTTATCTCTCAATCATTTCAAATTATCTTAATTTATTTTATCCTTAGTTGTATATATAATCTTCTTAACTATTTATCCTCATTGTTTTAGTATAGATCACATGTATCTAGCTTAAGGTCTCCGATGAAGATTACTCACCGCTTCCAATGGAGACTACATCGTACCAATACCATTGTCAACAAAAAAAACATATATCCTACTCAAGGAGGGTAGGACTAGTATGAGAGACAAAGTTCTCTTTATGAGTATTTAACGGAATTACATATTCAAAACTTGAGACTATCAGATAAATTGAAATAATTTTATGTCAGTTGATCTATGTGTTTGAAGGTATCACTTATTCTTTTTAATCTACCATATTTCATCTCTATCTCTAAATTGAAATAAAATATTTTTTTTGAAAGAATATGTCAATAGTTAAAAATAACTTTATATCACAATTTAAATTATTCATTGAGTATCAAATATAATTTATATATTGAAATATATTTATTTATTATGAATTTTAATTATATAAAGCAAACATTTATTCTATCCACACAATCTTAAATACTACTATTTTCCAAATATTTAAAAATGTTGTGGGAAGAGGATTATGATCCTCATTTCCAAATTTGTCAATGCTATTTTCTTTTGTCTTGGACCAGAGATCATGGGTTTCTTTCAATCCATTGCGTCAAACACTAATCTTGCTCGCGGTATGGTGGAAGCTTGCTTGAGAAGCTTCTATGGAGGTTGGATCTTTGAGCTTCAATGAGGTCCTTCAATGGTGATTTTTAGTCATGGAGTTGCAGCGGAAGATAAAGGAGAAGAGGTGAGAGGAGGCACCATCCGCTAGGGAATAAGTCATAGAAGAAGAAGCTTCACCATCAAGAAAGTGTCTTGGATAAGAAGCTTAGAGAGGAAACTTCAATGGAGGAAGAGAATGAGAGAGAGAAAAAAAAAGTGGGGTGGGAATAAAGGAAAGATAGGGAGAGAAGTTGAACTTTGAAGTGAGTCTCGCAAGACTCTCATTCATCAAAGTTATAACAAGTGTTACACATGTTTCTATTTATAGCCTAACACACGGGAAACTTCCTTGAGAAGCAGGGAAGGTAGCTTACTTGGGAAGCTAGAGGAAGAAAGCTTCCTTGAGAAGCTAGAGGGGTGGCTACTCACACTCCTCTAATAGCTAAGCTCACCCCTATGCCAAAAATACAATGAAGGAAGGTAGCTTCCTTGGGAAGCAAGGAAGAAAGCTTCCTTGAGAAGCTAGAGGGGGGCTACTCACACCCCTCCAATAGCTAAGCTCACCCCCATGCTAAAATACATGAAAATACAAAAAAAAAAAATCCTACTATAGAGACTACTCAAAGTGCCCTGAAATACAAGGTTAAAATTCTATACTACTAGGGTACCCTATCCTTAATTTGTAGGGTACCCTATAAACCTAAAATGACCAAAATACAAAGCCTCAAATAAGGAAAACCTATTCTAATATTTACAAAGAAAAGTGAATCCAACCTTGGTCTATAGACTCAGAAATCTACCCTGAGGTTCATGAGAACCCTAGGACCTTCTTTAGCAACTCTAGTCCAATCCTCTTGGAGACTCTTGTTCATGGCTCTGGTGACTGGTCCCTTCCTAGGAAGGATTGCATCACGGTACATGATTATTGCTGAATTAAGAAAATTTTACACACGATGTGAATTAAACATAAGTTTTACCACTAAATATAGATGGATTCTACGTGAACAATTATGATAATCCAATCCTTTGGGTTATTAAGGCTATTTTTCTTTTTGTCATCTCCATCTTTATGTGATAAGAATCTCCAAATTTAGGATAGAAAACGAGATAGTCTCCATAGAGATTCCCAAATAACAAGATTTTTTTTTGTACCCAATACTCCTATCCGCACTAATGCAACATAACTGAAAAGGGTTACTGTGCCTTTTGCGCGCACTGGTCATGTTTTGTTTTTTCATTTTATAATTGAACATGTCTATTTGTGTCTTCTTTCTTCGTGGTTATCCAGTTATAAAGGGATAATGCTTTCTTATCCAAGATAATAGGATGCTCATTGTGTGCATATAATGTCTCAGAAGTTTGACAATTCTTTGTTTTCTAGCCAATGTTTTTTGTGCTGCCATTAATTGCCTAAATGTTTTATGTGTATCAAATAGTATTATATATATGACGTACTTGGTATGACAATTCATATAAAAATTTCCTGTACGAAAATTGCATCATCTTGAATTGTATATTTAATTTGCTGATTTCTCTTTGGCAGTATTTATATCCCCCGTGCGGTTTGTTTTAATATATGTGACATATTGTGCATGGTTGGTTAGGTAAGGTAGTGATTTTTTTTTTTTGGTGGTTAGGTAAGGAAGTGATTGTACACTGCTTATAAGAATTTGGTATTTTGATGTTACATTTGCTACTGCATGGTTGCTCAAAATGTGCATTATCATAGTCGGTTAACCACAAACCATGAAAAGAATACACAAGTATTTTCGTGATCATGAATTGCCCTTTCCTCTTCTTATGTATGATGTTATTTAAGAAATGAGATTAAATAAAAAATTTCTGAGTAAAGTTTTTTTTTTTTTTGAAAATACGTATAAGAAGAAAAAAAATAAGTTGAGCTTCTTTTATAAGTTAAAATTAACTTATATATTTAATTTTTATAAAAGTTTTCTCTCCTAACATACTTGAGAAACTCAACTTATTTTACTATTTTTTTTTGCTATAAATACTTATAGAAAAGTTCATCTAAATAGGACCTTAGTAAAAGGAGTCAAGACCTGTATTTCTTCTTTAATGGATGGTAAAAGATAATGATATATAATTGAAAGTTTCAAATTTTGTTTGGATAAAGATGTCAATTTAAACCCCGTTTTAGAAAGATTTGAAATTTTTTTAAATAATTTTTTTTTAATTATTTATACTTACATGTTACTAATGATCTAACAAATGATGAATATAGAAAAAAAAGTTAGATGAACAATTTATTTTATCCAAGATTGTATGAAAACAGAATTTAATCAACAAGCATTCTATTCAAGATTGTATGAAGAATTTTCTTGGTTGCCACGAGCTTCCATCATCCAAGGGTATCAAACTTTGATGTGAATTCTGACTAGTGATTTCACACTTTAGCTCATTCAAAGAAAATCAAGTACAAAATATTTAGAATTAGGAGCAAACTTCATAACTACAGTTGATTTGAATTGAGTTTTCTTACTATAATTTTCATTGGCTATCTATATTGATTTAGGTGAGTGTGAGCTTTGACACAATGGTAAGGTTGCTACCTTGCAACTTGAAGATCACAAGTTTAATTCTTGAAAACATTCTTTAAGACTTGTATAGTTAAGGACTTAAAGATGTATACAACTATCTTTCCTAGGTAAGAACCTCGTGCACTAGGCCACCCTTTTATCCATTTATATGGGTAGGTCGAGATTGATTAGAGTATAGAGTTTTTTTTTTTATTCCTTCTGTTGTGCATGACTCGTATTTTATGAGTCGAACAAATGTTGGAGTGTAGCATAAGGGCCACCTATTACAAAGCGGGTTAGGGGTGCAGGCAAAGCCATTGTACGCATGATATTATATATTGTAATGTAATCATGTTGTTCATAAATAAGAAAAATAAAAACACTGCTAACGAGAATGTGGGGATATTTATCGAATCTCATTAAATCTCTTATGTTTGTCGTGTGTGCGTGTGGTTTCTCTCATTTCATTTTATAATTCCAATTATTATTGCTAACACCTTCACAATACTATGCAAATCAAATATAAAAAGTCAAAACCAATGAATATCATATCATCATAAAATGGACTAAAGCAGAAACAAGAAACAATTTAGTCAATGTCTTGTGCAAATTCTTTGGTAAGACTAATGAAAATTGAAGGGAAATTCAGAAAGGGAGAATTAAGCTAATTCAAAATTTATGGCCTTGGATCTCACAACAGAACCTCTTCCTCTACCTTTCTGCTCAAAAGGGCATTTGATCGGAAACAATTTACCAGCGGTTTTCATTCACTAGAGTTCATTTCAGCTTATTACTCACTTGTCGTCGGGGTCAGCGTGGTGGAGATTACATGGCTACTTTAAACATTTAATTATAATTAACAAAGGAAGACAACATTAAACTTTATATAGTTGCAAATTTGGCACACATGACATGTAATAGAACCCCATACATGAAACAAAAACTTTTGACAGACATCTCCATATTGAACAACTGGCACTTAAGTTGAAGAATAGCATGAAATGCATTCATTAAATATCTTCATGCACAAAAACGCATTTTCATTGATATCTTATATAATGCGTATGGTTGTCATTATATAGTAACTCTAATATAATGACAACCATACATATTTTCGAATACTAAGTTTAGGGTAATTTGTTAGAGTGCTAAAAGCTACTCTACTTCTACTCCTAATAAAACACCATAAAAGACTAGAGAAAAAGCTATAAAAAATAAAATAAAATAACAACTTTGATTTTCGTTGATATCTCAATAGAGTGCAAATATTACATTGTATAGTAACTCTAATATAATGACAACCATACACTTGTCATTATCTAGTATTTTTAGGAAAATAAAATAAAACTAAACAATATAAAAAGATGATATCTAAACTTTCTAGCTTATTTGGACCTCACTAGGCCCATTCCTATCGTAACTCTATTATGCTATTGTCTCAACTCAACAGAGGACACAACCACAGGAACCCTCTACAAATAACTGAATGATTTACTGGGTTTTCAACCCAATAGTCTATAGAGACTTGCATTTAATTTTATGGAATGCCATGAGTTGTGCACCAGACTTTATATACTATTAATGCCTAAAATGCCAAATGATACACAACTAGTTAGAAATTTTACTTTAACACAATCCTAAGTTCCCAACTCCAATGGTGTTCATTGCTAAAGCATTTATATTTATATAAATATTTTTAGTTCATATTGTTTTAACTATAATCTATAATCAAATTTAAAAAGTTGCAAGAAACGGATCTATCAGTGATCAAAGCTTGACCAAATTAATAATGAGTGGGTTTGTAAGCGATCATAATCTTAACAACTGATATAACTTTTCTGAAACTTTTTGTTTTCAAGCTTGTCTATGTTATGTAAAGGGACCAACAAAACAGGTCTTGATTCACGACTTAATCCTCGACAATTATTTATTTTATTTTAAATTTTTTTCCTACTTTAGTTTTTATGTGGCTAAAATGTAATCAACCTCACCTCTAGTGTATACCTATCATGTTTAGTTTCCTCCAAGAAAACTCCTCCTAACGAAAGAGCTACAAGAAATCCACATTCAGACACCGAGCATACAATTCTGAATACATGCATGATCAAAGCAAAATAGTTAACCACAAAAGCCACTTTTTTAACTAGTTGTTAGTTGATTTTATGACTCCTTTCATGTTCTAAGCCTATAATTTATTTATATTTTTCAAATTGGTAGAGATTTTTTTTCCTTTTGTAATATGAAGACAATTCTACCTTAGCTAATCTAGAACATCACTAAGATGCTACTACACCACCTCAGAAAAAAATGAAAAATAAAAATAATAGAACATAAAGGATGATTGAAATGATTTTAGAAAATTTGATGCATGACATTGAGAAACACATACCAACATATGAGCTTATGTACCCAAACCAATCACACCTAGAAAGAGAGATGCCTGAAAACCCAAGTTTCTTCTGTGAATGCATGAATACAAGTTTTTGATGATGCCAAAGTATAATCAAATAAGATTGCTTCAAGAAACATTCAAGGTTAAGCAAACAAAGATTGCTTCAAGATTAAATCAAGACCAAGAATACAAAGATCAAGAAGAAAGCTAAGTCTTAGTCTATCTTTGTTAAAAGAGTCTCTTAATGATTGCAAAAGTTTGACCTCACAACATAGTTTTTAAATTGATTATAAAAAGGTTTTATAATATTTTTAACATTTTCTAAAATAGACATTTTTCCACTGGTAATCAATTACCAAAAGTAAAATTATTTTAAATTTTTTTTTTAGAAAGTTTAAATTTGAAACTTGAAACTTGAAATTTGAAATTTGAAACTTTCAGAAAAGCTTCTTGAAAAGAAAAATCTCTTCAAACCATTTTGAAAAGGCACGATGGGCACATATGGCCTATATATATGTGTGGTTGACTTCAAAGAAAGATAGAGATTTTAAAAAGAGAACTTAATTGTCAAATGCTCTCTCAACACTATTGGCCAAACACTTGTAAATCTATTGAGAATTCTTCTAGGATCTTCAATTTGTATTATCTACTCTAAAGGAGAGGAATCTTTCTGTTCATCTCTTAAACTTAGTTGTAATCAAGAGATTGGTTGTCTCTTGAATTGTGAGAATCTTGAACACAAGGATGAGGGATCCCAAGTTGTGTCCAAAGTTTGTAAAGGCTTTACAGAGATAGTGGAAAATCTCAAGTGGGTTGCTTGAGGACTAGACGTGGAACCAGTATAAATTGAGTTAGTATTTCTCTCTTCCCTTATCTCATTTATTTTATTTCAATCAATTTTGTCTTGCATGTATAAAGAACATCGATTAAATTGATTATTGCTTCTTTTTATGCATTCTGAGCCTATCATTTAAAAGGGGGTTAAAGTTTGTTAGTGGAAAAATTTTAAAACTTAATTCACCCCCCTCTTAAGTTATTGAGGCCACTTGTCCAACATCTTCCTCATCTAAGAAACACATTCATGTTTGTAGTTACTCTCTTGACCTTGGGAGGTCTTATATCGGAAATATAAGTATTGCATTAAAATCTGAAATTGATATTAAGGTATACATATTTATGCCCACACCCTTTTACAATGACTCAAGAGGAATCTCATATATATTGACCTTGTTTGTTTACTATTTTCAGGAACATTTTTCTATCTTCTAAAATTTGTTTGTCTCTCAAAGTACATTTGAAAGTGTTTTTTTTTCCTTTAGTGCATTTCTATTTTCTAAAAGTTTGTCTCCTAAGCACTTTAACAAAACAAACTAAGAGAATAAGAAAATATAACCCATCTGTTTTTGTTTTCTGGTTTTTAAAACACTTGTCTATGTTCCTAATATATAGATGTGTGTGTATAGAAGTAAATCTCAACTTTAATCCCTGAGATTGTAAGTGTGCTAATCACTTTAATTCTTCACTTTAGAATACCCTTATTTTAGTTCTTGACATTAACTTTGTAAAATTTCCACTTTAGTCATTAATGTCAATTGAAAATGTAGTGAAAAAGAATTAAAGTGAATAACATTTTGTAAAGTCTAGGACTGAAATGGGGGTTTATAAATTCAGGGAGTAAAGTGATAGATGCATATAGTTTTTGGGATTAAAGGTAGGATTGTTAGACTAAAATCTCTAACCTGTGATATTTTACGAACTACAAAATGAAACACAAGTCATTAACAAATGCGAAAAAACAAAAATCAAAATGTACCTCCAGCCATTGCCATGAAAGAGCTACCTTGTTTTGGTTCTTTCAAGCTCTCAGTCTCTCTCTGTAAATGGTGTATCAGACAAAAATTGAAAGATGTGAACTCAGGGATCAAACACATGTGCTATATATAGGCATATTCTATCATCAAGAATGCATTTAGTTGTCATTACCACTCATTAGTAGTCATTACCACCCATTAGTAGTCATTCAATATTTGACTTTTCAACTCCAAAACTGATGGAACATTGATTTTTCAAATTGTACAGACCAAAAATTATTTCATTCTCCCACTTGGTCTAAATATTTTGACTCATTAATTAAAATAAGTCAAAGCTCAATCTTCTTAAGAAATGAACATATGAATCATAAAGATAGTTCCTCTTATAACGAGTAATATCATCCATGTATTACAACATGCTCACTTTCCCAAGTAGCATACTCAAGGTGGTAATAAAACTTAATGATTAAACCCAATGTTTATTTTTGGTTCAAATCATAATTTTCTCAAATAAATCAATGTGCACCTGAATATGAGGAAATATCACAATATAAAAATTTCAACTTTAACCTGTATGTATACAATCATAGAGTGGAACCAAGTCCCATTCTCTCTACATGATCCTTGAATTTAAACGTAGGCATGCCCTTAGTCAAAGGATCAGCGATCATCAACTCAATGTTTATATTCTTAATGACCGTTTTCTTGTCTTTTACTCTTTCTCTAATGGCTAAGTACTTAATGTCGATGTGCTTACTTCGAATTCCGCTTTTTTCATTCTTAGCCATAAAGACAACAACTGAGTTATCGCAGAAAATTCTCAAGGGCCTTGAAATAGTATCAACTATCTTTAACCCAAAAATGAAACTCTTAAGCCATACACCATGTGATGTAGCCTCAAAGCAAGAGACAAACTCAGCTTCCATGGTGGAAGTAATAGTCAACATCTTCTTAACACTCCTCCACGAAATAGCTCCACCATCCATCATGAAAATATACCTAGATGTTGATTTGCGAGAATCAACATAGCCAGCAAAGTCTGAGTCTGAATAACCAAATCACATCTAGATTGTCTATTTGTATATACATAAGCATGCAATCTTTGGTCCCTTGAAGGTACCTCATCGCTTTCTTGGTAGCTCTCCAGTGGTCAATACCTGGATTACTCTGATATCTTCCTAACATTCCAATTGTAAAAGCAATGTCAGACCTTGTGCATACTTCAGCATACATGAAGCTTTCAACAACTTAAGCATAAGGAATGTTTTTCATTTGTTCCCTCTCAAAGTCATTCTTTGGGCATTGGTTCAAATTGAACCTATCACCCTTCACAATGAGAGCGATACTTGGTGAACAAATCTTTCATCCAAAATCTCTCTAAAACTTTGTTAATATAGGTTTCTTGTGATAGACCTAAAATACCTAGAGGTCTATCTCTATGAATCTTAATGCCAATGACATAAAATGCACCACCCATATCCTTCATGTCAAAATTCTTAGAGAGAAATTGTTTCACCTCTTGTAGCAAACCTCGATCATTAGATGCATGTAAAATATCATCTATATATAAAACAAGAAAACATATTTTACTCCCATTGACCTTATGGTATATGCATTGCTCCATGGGGTTTTTATCAAAACCAAATGAAGAAATTATCCCATGAAACTTAAGGTACCACTGATGGGAGGCTTGTTTTAAACCATATATATATTTATTAAGCTTGCAAACCAAATGCTCACCACTACCAGAGGAGAAGAAGCCTTCAAGTTGTTTCATATAATCCTTCTCCTCTAAATCACCATTAAGAAAGGTTGTTTTCACATCCATTTGTTGCAACTCAAGGTCAAAATGAGCAACTAATGCCAAGATGATACGAAAAGAATCTTTCTTAGACACAGGAGAAAAAGTTTTTGTGTAGTCAATTCCTTCTTTTTGAGTAAATCCCTTAGCAATGAGTCTTGCCTTGTATCTCTCAATGTTGCCTAATGAATCCCTTTTGGTCTTAAAGACCCATTTACAGCCAATGGCCTTTGCCCCATTAGGGAACTCTACAAGGTTCCAAACTCCGTTACTCTGCACGAAATTCATCTCATCCTTCATGGCATCATACCATAAATTTAACTCTTTACAACTCATGGCTTGATCAAAAGTTTCAGGATCATTTTCAGCTCTAATATTATAGTCAGATTCTTTCAAATATACAATATAATCACTAGGAATAGCTAATTTTCTTACTCTAGTATACCTCTTTAATGCTACATCAACATTTTCTTGGGGATCATGTTGTTCAGCTAGTTGTGGAATGGCAATCATGTGTTGTTCATCATCCACATGAACTTGAGGGGTAGGAATTACAACCAATCTTTCACTTGATGTGAAAGGTTGAGTCTCTATATGACCAATCTTCGCTCAAATGATCATTCCCACTAATCAAGTCATTTTCAAGAAACTTGGCATTTGTTGATTCGAAAATCCTAGTAATATGATATGGATAGTAAAACCTGTAACCATAGATCTTTCGGCATATCTAATGAAATATCCACTAATAGTCCTCAAGCTGTCATACCCTAATTTCGTCCGGGGACCTTTGCTTGATGACATGCGACTTCTGTTTGGTCCTTGTAAGGTGCTGGACACCCATCATTAGGCAATTTGTGAAATTCTGGGACATGCCGGAAAACAAAAGAAAATATTGATGCACAATCCGTAAGGTTCCGTGACACACCGGAAATCAAATGGAAGCATCGTTGCACAATTAGTGAGGTTTCGTAACATTCCGTAAGTCAAAAAGGGGATGATTATGTAATCCACAAGGTTCCGTAACATTACGGAAAGAAAACAAGTATCGTTACGAAATTTGTAAGTTTCCGTAACTTTACGAAAAAAGAATCACCAAAAAAGGCAGGGGGGTGTACATAGTAAAAATGGGGGTGCAAATAGCAACCAGGCCCACTTAGGCCCTCCAGAAGGCTGTTGCTTCTGGAGGAAGCAACCCTGCTCGCCTGGGCGAGCTGGGTGGCAAGCATCTCCCCTATTTTGCTATAAATAGGGGAGGAAGTGAAGAAGAAAAGGGTTCAGCCCCTTAGGCACTTCTCTCTCTTTCGAATTTGCTTGGAAAAATTGTTTCCGTGAAGAAAATCTAAGCCTAGGCGCTTCCGAAATGTTTCCGTAACGTTTCCGTAAGGAATTTCGCGAAGGTTTCGACCGTTCTTCGACATTCTTCATTCGTTCTTCATCGTTCTTCGATCTTCAACGGGTAAGTACCTCGAACCAAGCTTTTCGATTCATTCTATGTACCCGTGGTGGTCCACATTGTGTTTCGTGTATTTTTATTCTCGTTTTATTTACTTTTTATACCCCCTTTTGACATGCTTAAGCAATTTTATTTAAGTCATTTCTCGCTCAACCTAAAAATAAAATAAACTTCCATCGATCGTTTGAATTATATTATCCGTTAACTTCGGTTAAAATGAATTCCGACCGTTCGGTCGTGCCGTAACCACGTTGGAAATCAAAAAGAGGTAAAATAATAATATAATAATAAAAAAAATACCTTTTAGTAAAATAAAGCGAAAAATCAATTGGACGTTTTCTCTTTGAGATTTCTCATTCTTAAATCGAATTGGCTAATAACTAAAGTGAAACTAAGGCTAAAATCAACTCGCCTAGTCAAGCTCGTCCATAAAAAATAGGTTTTTGAAGTTTGTCATTTCAATTTCTTACTAAGTAAAATGGATCATTTTCAAGGTCCAACGCCTTAAAATGATCACCTCTTAAGTAAAAAAGAATCACTTGATAAGAAAGAACTACGTAGGTCTGATTTCCTCATCGCAATCGAGGAATACGTAGGAGCAAAGGGAAACACCCTTGTCGACCACAAAAAGATAAAAAATATAAAAATGGTATAAAGGATATAAGGACATAAAAGGGAACGTAAAAATCAAAGTCATGTTTGCACATTCGATTAAAGGCTGCCGTCCCTTGTGACGGACATGTGGGGTGCTAATACCTTCCCCGTGCGTAAATAAAACTCCCGAACCTTTCACTTAAAAGTTCGTAGATCGCGTCTTTTCTGGTTTTTCCGATGTTTTCCTCAAATAAACGTTGGTGGCGACTCCGCGCGTATTCCTTTCGTGGAACACGCATCCCGCGAGTCACGCGTCGCCCTCCCGCCGAAGGGTAGGTTGCGACAGTTGGCGACTCCACTGGGGACTGTTTTTAGAGAGTTAGGCCATTTAATCTTGTGCAAATGCTTTACCATGACTTACCCCTTTGTTGGTTTCCCTTCATTATGTTTTGTGTATATAAACTCTTTGTTGCTTTTAGTGCGTTTTAAAATGTATGCATGAAGTAAATATTTATTCATTTGATGCACACAAACACCAACACTATTTGCACACACTGTGAGTGAAAAAGGGCCCTATACCCGGGTTCGTGGGAACATAAGGAGTGGAGGTGAATCCGTGATCATGCTAGGTCTCCGACTTGCTTGATTACAGTGAACCCTCATCTAGAGTTTTTCTCTTTGAAAACATATTGTTGCTAGTAGTCCCTACTGCTGCAGTATGTTCTTCGAAGGGGATGATACCTCTAGAAACCATCAAGAGAGATATGACTACCTTGGGGGTTATTACTAAAAGCCTAGTTAGCTCTCTCCCTTATAGGTCCCTTAAATAGGGGCACGGAGCAAACACGTTGCGTGCCATTTTTCACACTGCCATGCATAAGTGTCATATACCCTTTTGCTTATATTCAGTGAGTATTGTCATACTATGTACATTCCCGTGTTGCGCCTTTCGCATATGCATCGCACATGGGTTCTGTCTTGATCCCCTCTGTAAACAAACCAACGAAGGGTCCGTGTCATCGTTTTAAATACATACATTGGGGCACTTTGCTACCCCTAGACGTTGTATCTAAGAAGGAGACAGTTTCTCGGGCTCCCGTATTCGTAAATTGCATCTGTGTCATATGCATTTCTTCATGCATTCATCCATTCCACCCATGATAGATGTCGGAGTTTTGATTCGCACTAGATTTTATTTCACTTTAGTAAAACATGGGATCAAGTCAAAAGCCTTCGCTTAAAAAGAGGTTCTATCAAGTCAAAATCAAGAGCTTAGAGGTCACTAGTTTACGAGAGTTGGGGCAATTAATGGGTCAACTTCAACGGCAAGCCTTTCGCAAAGCCTATGGTAAGATTTGGGACCTAGCTAGGGTAGAAGTCTCCATGGAACCGATTGCATCCCTTTCCCAGTATTATGACCAGCCCCTAAGGTGCTTCACATTTGAGGACTTCCAGCTAGTGCCGACTGTGAAAGAGTTTGAAGAAATCCTGGGATGCCCACTGGGAGGAAGGAAGCCATATCTTTTCTCTGGGTTCTATCCCTCCACGACAAGAGTTGCCAAGGTAGTGAAAATCTCAACACAAGAGTTGGACCGTGTAAAGCAAAACAGAAATGGAGTAGTCGGAGTACCAAGGAAGTGTTTGGAGGAAAGGGCAAAGGCCTTGGCAAATCAAGGCGAATGGGCTTTCTTTTATTGACATCTTGGCGCTTTTGATCTTTGGAGTTGTCCTCTTTCCGAATATGGAAGGGTTAGTGGACCTAGCAGCGATTGACGCTTTCCTCACCTTTCATCATGGCAAGGAAAGCCCGGTCGTCGCCATTTTGGCCATGTATGACACGTTCGACCGGGGATCTGAAAAGAGTAGCACAAGAATTGTTTGTTGTGGACTGGCTCTCTATGTGTGGCTGGTTTCACACCTTTTTTCTCCAAGAAGGTAGGCCCGTCTATCCACTACAAGGTCACCGCTCGTGCGTCGAAAAAGGAAAGGCGAATTGGGACCAACTCTTGGCTAGCATGGAGGGGCGTCTGTTAATTGGTTCCCTCGCTAGAAGGAAGGAAGAATCAGGATTCTATCTTCATGCGAAGGATGTCCAAATGTTCCCTTGATGGGAACAAGGGGTTGTATTAATTATAATCCCGTCCTTGCCATAAGACAGCTTGGCTACTCCATGAGAGGAGTGCCATTAGACGAAAGCATCACGCCTTTCATCGCACGGGGTTTCAGTGACCACAACGCGAGGGTACTCCAAGGAGTTCGCAAGGCATGGGATGCGGCGTGAAGAAAGGACAGAGAGGTTAGGGGAAGCAGTAATGGGATCATCGGCGGCTATCATAAGTGGCTGAGAGTCCGGACACAAGGATTGGATTGGCTCCCAAATCTAAAGACTGTGAGAGACAATGAGGTTAAAGCTTCGGAAGAAAGTGATGAGGTACAAGCCCTAAAGGCAAAGCTTGAAAGAGCCCGGGTAGTCAAAGAGAAGTTCAAGTCCATAGCCATCAAAGTCTGAAGAGAGTATGATGAACTAAGGGACGTCAATATGGCCACCGATGAAGCCTTGGAATGAGAAACCAAGAAGGACCAAAAGGAAGAACACGACCAAAACAAGTTTTGAGGGGCCTTATAGGGCAGCAATAGTGAGCTCAAGCGCCGAAGAGGTGAAAGGAATCATCACGGGTCAAAGGCATGATCTTGAAGAACGAGCTAAAGGCTTGCCTTAGGTCGAAGAGAAATTTGTCCCAACAGTTAAGCGAGACTGAAGGGAATATGTGGGCCATCATCGATGAGTGCAAAGAGAAGCTAAATCTAGCGGCGACTCACGAGCAAAGGCTAGAGGATGAGTACGCCAAGATATCAGCAGAAAGGGAAGCAAGGGAGAGGGTAATTGATTCATTGCACCAAGAGGCAACAATGAGGATAGACCGATTTGCTCTTACTTTGAACAGGAGTCAAGAACTTCCCCGATTGCTAGCCAAGGCCAAAGCGATGGCGGACACCTACTCCGCCCCCGAGGAGATCCACGGACTTCTCAGCTATTGTCAGCATATGATAGACTTAATGGACCATATGATTAGAAACTGCTAGGAAGTTTGTATTGTCGTTCAGATCTTGACTAGTTATAACTTTTTGAATAAAATGAGTTTATCCCACGTTTTAACTCCAAAAATCAGTGCGAATCAAGTCACTCCTGCATTTTATCTCTAGCATGCATTGTATGTTGGTCTCATCCTTTGTCACGGGAAGCCGGAAGGTCCATATCACCTTCTTAATTGTACACATGGGGCACTGCGCCCCCAAATGCGCAACTAAGAAGAGATAATTTCCCGGGCTCTCGTGTCCGTAAAATGCATTCATATCATGCATCGCATAAGCATCTCTTCATAACATCATAATGAACATATCGTTCCTGCATTTGTCCGTTATCATATTCCAGGCTCACATTTTGCATGAGTCATGGCATCATCATGCATATGCGTTCAACAAACTTTTTGATCTGCAAAATTGCATACCATTTGTTTTCATGTTTGCTCATCCTTGCGTTTTCCTCTACAAAAAAAAAAAAAAAAGGGGGGAAGCGTGAAAACTTCACACTACATTCTTAGTTGCATGTGTTAGGCACCATGAGCCAACCATGTAGGGATCATAAACCCATTTCTAAAAAAAAAACACACAACAACAAAACAAAATAATTGAACATGGTACCTAATGCATGGTTAACTAGGAAATGGTGTTTCTTCGGGCATCTCAATTTCATAATTACATTTTTCATGCATAGCTTAAAGTATGCCCGAGTCATTCATCCCTATGAGATGTTGTTGAAGTATTGGTGATCAGAATTGCCATTCCTTGGATTATAGGGTTGAACCAAGCTCATGCTTTTACAAAAAGGTTCATCAAGTCAAGTTGAAATATGGAAGTAACCATCTTGCAAAATTGGGGCAAAAGATGAATCGAGTCACATCACTGCTTCGTCTACTGCCAAACATATTTAGGATTGTTGATGTCCTCGTTACTTCCAGTTTCACCTTGACAAAGATGTCATGGACCATGTTGAAAATCTAAATTGATTCAACCCCATATCCTGCGTAAAAATTCGCAATACTTCAACTGTACATCATTCGCATACATCCATGCTTTTTCATTGGTTGCATTGCTCATTGCATTCTTTCCTTGAAAAATAAAATAAAATAAAATAAAATGAACTTAATCGTTATTATCAAAAAGAAAAAAACACGCTTTACGGCGCCCTTATCGAACCTATGCTAGAGCTAGAGTAATGGATGAAATAGAGAAGGTGCAAGAGCAGATGAAGGCCGACCCGGAGGCCTTGAAAGAGAAAATGGCCACAATGGTAGAGGCCATGATGAGCATAAAGGAGATAGTGGTGGTCAGTGCGGCTTACCAAACCCGTGCTAGAGCTAAAATAATGGATGAAATAGAGAAGGTGCAAGAGCAGATGAAGGCCGACCCGGAGTCCTTGAAAGAGAAAATGGCCACAATGGTAGAGGCCATGATGAGCATAAAGGAGATAGTGGTGGTCAGCGCGGCTTACCAAACCCGTGCTAGAGCTAAAATAATGGGTGAAGTAGAGAAGGTGCAAGAGCAGATGAAGGCCGACATGGAGGCCATGAAAGAGCAAATGGTAGGCAAAGATTTGGGAAGTACGGGCGGCCCCCCATTATGCGCAAATTCAAAACAAGCATGGCTTCCCACCATATGGCTGGCCTCCCAACTATACACCACCCAATGTGGCATACACTCTCAATGAAAATCTCAATAACTCCACTCCGATACTCATTGAGAACCAATAACCTCAATCTGATCAGGCACATATCTCTCAAACCATGGGGGAGACACATGAAATTCCCCACCACAATCTAGCTGACTTCGAGCCTTGGCTCGGATATGCCACTGAAGGGCAAGCAGTTGGTGGTATACCCTTTGAAAACACTTTGGAGGGCCCTCAGTTTTGCCCACAACCACAACCATTGCATTTTGCGGTGGGAAGAGCCCCTCCTGCTATGGCAGAAATGGAAAAGTTGGATCATTTAGAGGAAAGGCTCAGGGCCATTGAAGGAGGTGAAGATTATGCCTTTGCTAACCTAAAAGAGTTGTTCCTAGAACCCAATATCATTACCCCTCCCAAGTTCAAGGTGCTGGACTTTGACAAGTACAAGGGGACTACTTGCCCCAAGAACCATCTAAAGATGTATTATCGGAAGATGGGGGCATGCGCAAAAGATAAGGAATTACTGATACATTCCTTCCAAGAAAGTCTTACTGGGTAGCTGTTACCTGGTACACTAACTTGGAACCTTCCCGAGTCCATTCTTGGAAGGACCTAGTGGTTGCCTTCGTTAGGCAGTGTCAGTATAATGTCTTCGGATAGGATGCAACTACAAAAAGTGTGCAAAAAGGGGGCACGAATCTTTCAAAAAATACGCCCAAAGATGGAGAGACTTGGCAACTCAAGTAGCACCCCCAATAAAAGAGAAAGAGATTATCACAATGATAGTAGACATGTGACCGATGTTCTACTATGAAAAATGGTGGGTTACACACCTTCAAGTTTTATAGATTTGGTCTTCGCCAGCAAAAAGATCGAAGTGGGTCTGAAAAGAGGCAAATTTAATCATCCTGCTTAGACGAATGAGAAAACTGGGGCAAATGAAGAGGGTGAGAAAGAGGGAGAAACCCATGCTGTGACTGCCATTCCTATACGGCCAAGTTTCCCACCAACCCAACAATGTCATTACTCAGCCAATAACAAACCTCCTCCTTACCCACCGCCCAGTTATCCACAAAGGCCATCCCTAAATCAACCACAAAGCCTGTCTACCGCACTTCCAATGACGAAGACCACCTTTAGCACAAACCAAAAACACCAACAAAAAGGAATTTTGCAGCAAAAAGCCTGTAGGGTTCACCCCAAATTCCGTTGTCATATGCTAAACTTGATCCCCTATCCACTCGATAATTCAATGGTAGCCATAACCCCAACCAAGGTTCCTCAACCTCCATTTTTCTGAGGATACAACTCGAACACAACGTGTGCTTATCATGGAGGAGCCCCGGGGCATTCCATTGAGCATTGTATGACCCCGAAGCATAAAGTGTGAAGTCTAATTGATACGGGCTGGCTGAAATTTGAGGAGAATCGCTTGTTGAATCCTAACATTGACAAGCAACACCATACATGGGGCAATTCTGGAAGCTGTTGTTATGACTCATCAGGATTTTCAAGTTTATGCCATTATTATAAACCACAGTTACAATGCTAAATGATATGGATAAAATGGACATCCTTGTCTCTCTCATCCTCTCACAAACACATCTTTGCTTATTCAACTTCCACCGGAATGTGAGTGTAAGTCATTGGTCTGTTTGTTCAAGCAACCTGCGCTCCTGAGTGTTGACTTCCAAGACCGTTCAATCAGAGATTACTCATCTTGCACATTGGTGGGGGTGTCGTAAAACGACAAGTAAAGTAAAAAAAAAAAAAAGAAGAGGGGGCATTTGATTGACTGTGTTTTCAAGTAAAAATATTGACGTTCATGTGACTTCATTTTATCATTCCGGAAAGTTTTTCTTCTTAGAGAAGCGAGTTGTCAAGAATAGGATGTTGGACAAATGGCCTCAGTTATCTTAAGAAAGGGGGGGTTGAATTAAGATGCAAAGACTATTCCCCAATTGAACTATCACTCTTTCTTTTTGGATTAACAATGCACCCTTAACATGAATTACTCAAAAGACAATTCAAAATAAACTTCTTTAAAGCAAAAGATAAATAGCAATAAATAAAAAAAGTTTAAAGGAAGAGAGGAATGCAAACTTGATTTATACTGGTTCGGCCACTTCCTGCGCCTACGTCCAGTCCTCAAGCAACCCACTTGAGATTTTCCACTCTCTTTGTAAAACTCCTTTTACAAAGTCTGAACCACACAGGGACAACCCTTCCCTTGTGTTCAGGAATCCTCTACAACAAGAGACCCACGATCTCTTAATCCCTTTTCAGAAATAAGAAGAAGAAATCTCTCTTAAAAGGGATAGATTGTACAATGAAGATCAATCAAAATTCCTTATTGAATATGCAAGTGGTTGACCAAGGAATCTTTTTGAGAGGATAAGACAGTTCAGTTTAGAAAAACTCTTAATCTTTTGAGAGGATAAACTTTGTGGGCAATGAAAACTCTCTTTAAATTCGTGCTTCCAAGCCACCTTTGATGCCCATTCATAAACCATTTGAATAGATGTGACTCTTGGAAATTATTTTCCGAAAATCCTCTCTGGTAATCGATTACAAGACTTGTGTAAACGATTACAGGTTTTAAAAATTTGAATAAACATTTTCAGCTGCTGGTAATCGATTACCAGAGAGCAAATCTCAATTTGAAATGATAGAATTCTTTGGTCAAACCTTTTGTTTGTTTTCAATTTGGAAACTTCTTCCTAAAGGTTCTAGAGATCAACTTGATCATATATCTTGATTTTCTTGGATTCTTGTCTTGAATAAACTTAGAAGCACTTGATCCTTTGGCATCATCAAGACATCTTGCTTCTGCATAGGAGTCATTTGACTTAATCCATCAATTGAAAAAAATTCTCCAGCTATTTCTCGTCCTTGGAAAATTCTTTTTGCAAAAATCAACTGCTTCTTTCATTCTTCCTCACTACGAGGTTGTGAAAACAAGACAACAATTGGTACCTCTAAGCCCGACACTGGGGCAACGAAAGGCACCATGCAAAAACCTCAAGCGAACCTAGGGGCAGATTAGAAGTTTTCACCCAATAGGTTCCCAGCTACAAGGTCATGACGAAAGATAACAATTGGTACCTCAAAGCCTTACACTGGGGCAATGAGGGGCATCGTGCATGAGCCTTAAGTGAACATAGGGGCCGATCAAAAGTTCTCACCCATCGATGTTTTTAACAAAAAAAAGGGGGGACAAACCCTGGAATTTCAATGGATTGATTAAACATCAAACGACTCCATTGCCGTCACTCCAAAATGGTCAAATGACTAAATCAAACAGAACACACACTCTGAGGGAGTTCTCGGAGAGATTTGCAAAAGATAAGATGAGGTTGCATGAATTATCACCTTTTTCAAAAGGACAGTCAATCTGTGTTTTCCAAAAAAAATCAAATCAAAATCAAAATCACAAAATAGGGAAAGAATGTCATGAACATTGTACAACTTTCCATTACATTGCATTGTTTCATATAAAGTCCGCATTTACCCAAATTTCACAACAAAGGTTGCATGCATTTGCATCCCTCAAAATCATGTTAACTACATAGATTTCCTACATCTAAATGTCCAAATCTTTTGGATTTGGGATGACCGATCCTCTCGAAGAGTTGATCTCTTGCTTTCTCATAAGGGTGAACCCTTGGGTACTAGTACCCTCACCTTTGGAGGACTACACGCCCTCGCCATCAGAGGACTGCATGTCCTCACCTTCGTAGGGCTACACGCCCTCACCTTTGGAGGACTACACGTCCTCGCCAACAGAGGGCTGCACGCCCTCACCTTCAGAGGACTACACGTCCTCACCTTCAGAGGGCTACACGCCCTCGCCATCAGAGGACTGCATGTCCTCACCTTCGTAGGGCTACACGCCCTCACCTTTAGAGGATCACACGTCCTCACCTTCAGAGGGCTACACGCCCTCGCCATTAGAGGACTGCATGTCCTCACCTTCAGAGGGCTACACACCCTCGCCATCAGAGGACTGCTTGTCCTCACCTTAGTAGGGCTACACGCCCTCACCTTTGGAGGACTACACGTCCTCGCCAACAGAGGGCTACACGCCCTCACCTTCAGAGGACTACACGTCCTCGCCTTCAGAGGACTACACGTCCTCGCCTTCAAAGGGTCATGTACCTTCACCTTTGTAGGGCTACACGCCCTCGCCATCAGAGGACTGCATGTCCTCACCTTCGTAGGGCTACACGCCCTCACCTTTAGAGGATCACACGTCCTCACCTTCAGAGGGCTACACGCCCTCGCCATTAGAGGACTGCATGTCCTCACCTTCAGAGGGCTACACGCCCTCACCTTCAGAGGACTACACGTCCTCGCCTTCAGAGGACTACACGTCCTCGCCTTCAAAGGGTCATGTACCTTCACCTTTGTAGGGCTACACGCCCTCACCTTCAAAGGACTACACGTCCTCGCCTTTAGAGGACTACACGTCCTCGCCATCAGAGGACTACATGTCCCCCATTTTCAAAGGGGGACATGCCCTCACCTTTAGAGGATTGCATGTCCTCGCCATCATAGGACTACACTCCCTCACCTTCAAAAGGCGACACGTCCTGAACTTCAGAAGGCTACACGCCGTCGCCTTTAGAGGGCTACGCGTCCTCACTTTTAGTGGGCTCCATATCCACACCTTAAGATAATTTAAGGTCCTTTGTCCTTAAATGCTTAACCGAGACTTGCGCTCCCGGTTAAGGGACCAGTAGTTTCCTTTTAACGGTTCCTGGGCCACCCCCTGATATTGGAGGAGGGCCAACTGTGCGAGCACAACCAGAGAGGGAGGCTATCACACAACTACTATGCATACCGGGGCAAGATTTCGCCCGTGCCGCTGCAAAGAAACGAGTGCGGATCATGCGCACCAACATGACCACTCTTACACAGATATAGATGACATTGCTACTTAGCAACATTCTGCCCAACGACCGCAATGCCAATCTCCCCCTGCAAAAGTATCAGTTGGTCTGTGTCGTCCCGACATGGGTAAGTATGCATATGGTTCAACTGATTTCTGATACCATCTATTGTTTGCAGGGATCGCACCCACAAAGACACCTAGTGGACCTGAAGAAGTCCAACAGGGCCCTGGGGTTTCCAGCTTTGGTTACGGGCCTCTGTCGGCCCTACAGGGCGCCCGTTCCCCCCAACAAGTTCATGTCGTCGTGGCATAGGTAAGTATGCACTCTCCCCAACTGATTTCTGATGTCATCTATTGTTTGCAGGGATCGTGCCCGCAAAACACTCTGTGGACCCGAAGAAGGCCAATAGGGTATTAGAGTTGCCAGCTCTAGTTACGGGCCTCTGTTAGTTCTACGGAGTGCCCGTTGCCCCCAACAAGGTCATTAGGTCCCGCATTAACCGGGCTTTCATCAAGAAGTACTGCGCCCCCAGGCAGGCACAGGGCGAAACACCACAGCAGCATTGGGATGGCCGGTAGTGGGCAATAGACACACCGCCACCACCTCTAGGGTTCACCTCAGCTCATCCACAAAAAGGTTAGAGCGTAGCCTATGACACATGGCCGACCAGCAGGCTACCAAGTCCAAAGCCAAAGATAAGCAAAAGTACTAGGTCCGTGACCGACAAGTCATAAGGCGTCCAGCTCAAGACGTTAAAGAAGCGCTACTAGGAGGCAACCTAGTAACTTTTAAATTTCTACTTGCTATTTGATCACCTTTTGTTTCTCAAGTCATATTGGGACACACCTAGTTGCTCATGATCCTAAGAATTTAAATAAAACGAGCACAAGCTCGGAAGGTAGTCATACCTCACAAAATATATATATGTATGTTTAGGTAGTGAAAATACCTTAGATATGCATGTATGTAAACAAAAAAACACTTCACAAAATATATATATGTATGTTTAGGTAGAAAGATACCTTAGATATGCATGTATGTAAACAAAAAATACTTCACAAAATATATATATGTATGTTTAGGTAGAAAGATACCTTGGATATGCATGTATATAGCAAAAATACCTTACAAAACATATATATGTATGTTTAGGTAGCAAGATACCTTGGATATGCGTGTATATAGCAAAAATACCTCACACAAATATACACATGTTTAGGTAGCAAAATACCTCATGAAAAAAAAAGGAAAAAAAAACAAAAAACAAAAAAAAAACAAACAAGAAAAAGAAATAAACAAATGATAATGATAAAAAAAAAAGAAGAGAAAAAAGAAAAATAAGTTGTCTAGCTGAAAAACCAACATGCTTTTGAAAAGAGATGGCTTCCAACTTTTCTTTGAAAAAAAAAATTCGCTGATCATAACTAGTTTTTGGAAAAAAAATGTGTGTACACCTGAAGGGTGAACGCTGTGAAATTTCCCCGGACGCCCAAAATGGACTCGGATGAATGCACAAATTGATAAAAGAACATATTTTGGAAACATTGGGTTGACTAAAAATGGAGGAAATGAATCCTGAGCCCTAGGATCACATGACCATAAAAATTTGACACTTGAGTGTCCGCATAGGTGCATGCATGACCAGTTTTGCATAAAATTTCCAAATCATCATTTTTGCATTTGTGTCATGGAAATAATGTGGGGCATCCCTTTTATCCTTGAGCCAAACCAAACCCCGACATGTATCATGTCTAGCCATTCTACAAACCTTGAGCCAAAATCCTGACTCACCATAAACCTTGACCCAGGGTGAGAATGTCAATCCTTACCCTCGGAAGCAAAAAAGAAAAGAAGGAAAATTTCCAATCAAAGAGAAAGCAAAAAAAAGAAAAGAAAGGAAATTCCCAATCAAAGAGTGGGAGAAAGCGAAAAGAAAAGAAAGGAAATTCCCAACCAAAGAGTGGGAGAAAGTAAAAGGAAGGAAAGAAAGCTTCTGATCAAGGATCGAAAGAAATCAGAAGAAAAGTGCAGAAAGGTCTTTGGACCGAACAATATCTGTACAATACAGAATTGTCACCAAATGAACAAACAAAAAGGAAACGAAACCAAGACCTGAAGTGGTCTTCCCCCTTTGATTGCCAACCAAAATCCTGTACGTCAGTGACTTGCTCGCCTCGCGTCAAACAGAAACAGAAAAGGAAAAGGCCAAAACCGCAAAAGCCGAAAAACCCACCAAAAGAACCCATTCCCAAGGGAAGCTCTATTGATCCATGATCACGCGTGTAATTTTTTTGATTTGATAGGAAATAATTTGCAAAGTCAAGTCATGACATATCTATGGTTCGGAATTAGGATGATACACTTACCTGTGCGAGATTGATACACTTTGAGTGGATTTCTTCTATTTTTGTCGGACCCAGTGTTTCCTCTAAATGGTCATTTAGAAACGAAATGCTAACATCCAAAATCTCATTTATGGTTATGGGGGATTTCATCAGCAGACTCTCCTTCCCTGGTAGACGCATTGTTTGTCACTCAAAAAAGCATATGCTGCTCTAATCGGTTGGAATATTTGTCTCTTTGCTAAAGCATGTTTGCATTTTAGTGGAGAAAACACCGAGACTTTTTCAAGTCTCACAAGTTATCCAGAACTACGTAGGTCTGAGTTCCTCATTGGAGGATACGTAGGAGCAGGAGCCTCGCTTTTGTCGACCACACCACCTTTTGTTGCCATGACCCAAGAGCTGGTAACCCGCGGAGACACCTTACAGTAATCCGCACCTCGTCATTCAGTGACCCCAAGTGTGATTGATGAGCAGAGGCCAATGTGGTCATCTGCGCCCTTTCCGGAGATGTCAGCATCTTCCGGTGGAGACTTTTTCAAGTCTCCCAAGTTATCTAGAACTACGTAGGTCTGAGTTCCTCATTGGAGGATACGTAGGAGCAAGAGCCTTGCTTTTGTCGGCCGCCCCACAGGATCTGTCATACTGACCCTGAGGTCATGTGACATGCGGAGACAAAATTTGGTCATTCCGCACCCCTTTGCCATTCAGACACAGTCGTGTCCGATGGCACGCAGAGACAAATTATGGTCATTCTGCACCCTTTTGTCATCCAGAGGCGGCGGGCTCGATGACATGCGGAGACAAAATTTGGTCATTATGCACCCCTTTGCCATTCAGACACAGTTGTGTCCGATGGCACGCAGAGACAAATTATGGTCATTCTGCACCCTTCGTCAATCGCGACCGACAAGCCCGTTGACACGCGGAGATTTACATCATCTTCCGCACTCACAAGATCTGTCATACTGACTTTTGAGTCACGCTGACGGGCGGAAATACCCGAGTGGTTATCCGTATAAACATTCTTTTGCTATCTGTAAGACAGAACACTTGATAGCAGGCAGAGATTGACACCGTCTTCTGCACCTTTTGTTCCCCTGGGAACAACGAGTCATTTGCATGCGGAAATTTTATGGTCACCCGCGACTCTCGTCAACCGAGAGGAACGAAATTAGTGTCTTATCTTTACTTTCCTTTTATCTCCAATAAAAGACAAGTAAAGAGGGGCAACTATCATACCGTAATTTCGTCCAGGGACCTTTGCTTGATGACATGCACTTTTGTTTGGTCCTTGTAAGGTGCTTGGCACCCATCATTAGGCAATTTGTGAAATTCCGGGACATGCCGGAAAACAAAAGAAAATATTGATGCACAATCCGTAAGGTTCCGTGACACACCGGAAATCAAATGCAAGCATCGTTGCACAATTAGTGAGGTTCCGTAACATTCCGTAAGTCAAAAAGGGGATGATTATGTAATCCACAAGGTTCCGTAACATTACGGAAAGAAAACAAGTATCGTTACGAAATTCGTAAGTTTCCGTAACTTTACGAAAAAAGAATCACCAAAAAAGGCAGGGGGTGTACTTAGTAAAAATGGGGGTGCAAATAGCAACCAGGCCCACTTAGGCCCTCCAGAAGATTCCTCCAGAAGGCTGTTGCTTCTGGAGGAAGCAACCTTCCTCGCCTGGGCGAGCTGAGCTCGCCTGGGCGAGCTGGGTCGCAAGCATCTCCCGTATTTTGCTATAAATAGGGGAGGAAGTGAAGAAGAAAAAGGTTCAGCCCCTTAGGCACTTCTCTCTCTTTCGAATTTGCTTGGAAAAATTGTTTCTGTGAAGAAAATCTATGCCGAGGCGCTTCCGAAACGTTTCCGTAACGTTTTCGTAAGGAATTTCGCGAAGGTTTCGACCGTTCTTCGACGTTCTTCATTCGTTCTTCATCGTTCTTCGATTTTCAACGGGTAAGTACCTCGAACCAAGCTTTTCGATTCATTCTATGTACCCGTGGTGGTCCACATTGTGTTTCGTGTATTTTTATTCTCGTTTTATTTACTTTTTATACCCCCTTTTGACATGCTTAAGCCATTTTATTTAAGTCATTTCTCGCTTAACCTAAAAATAAAATAAACTTCCACCGATCGTTTGAATTATATTATCCGTTAACTTCGGTTAAAATGAATTCCGACCGTTCGGTCGTGCCGTAACCACGTTGGAAATCAAAAAGAGGTAAAATAATAATATAATAATAAAAAAAATACCTTTTAGTAAAATAAAGCGAAAAATCAATTGGATGTTTTCTCTTTGGGATTTCTCATTCTTAAATCGAATTGGCTAATAACTAAAGTGAAACTAAGGCTAAAATCAACTCGCCTAGTCAAGCTCGTCCATAAAAAATAGGTTTTTGAAGTTTGTCATTTCAATTTCTTACTAAGTAAAATGGATCATTTTCAAGGTCCAACGCCTTAAAATGATCACCTCTTAAGTAAAAAAGAATCACTTGATAAGAAAGAACTACGTAGGTCTGATTTCCTCATCGCAATCGAGGAATACGTAGGAGCAAAGGGAAACACCCTTGTCGACCACAAAAAGATAAAAAATATAAAAAGGGTATATAGGATATAAGGACATAAAAGGGAACGTAAAAATCAAAGTCATGTTTGCACATTCGATTAAAGGCTGCCGTCCCTTGTGTCGGACGTGTGGGGTGTTAATACCTTCCCCGTGCGTAAATACAACTCCCGAACCTTTCACTTAAAAGTTCGTAGATCGCGTCTTTTCCGGTTTTTCCGACGTTTTCCTCAAATAAACGTTGGTGGCGACTCCGCGCGTATTCCTTTCGTGGAACACGCATCCCGCGAGTCACGCGTCGCCCTCCCGCCGAAGGGTAGGTTGCGACACCAAGTTTCTTCTCTTATGGGTTATATATTCTCAGCTCAGATGGACAACCTTAAACGCGTATATGTTTCAAACTCACTTTCTAACCTTTAAACAACTCAAAAGGTGTCTTTGGGACAACCTTGGTTGGAACACAGTTTAATATATACATTACCGTCTTTAGTGCTTCAGCCCATAAGGATTCAGGAAGATTGGAGTTGCTAAGCATACTCTGTACCATGTCCAATAATGTTTGGTTCATTCTTTCTGCCACACCATTCTGATTTGGAGAACCAGGCATAGTGCACTAGGCAACAATCTCATGTTCTTGAAGAAACTTAGCAAAAGGACCAGGTGCTTGTCCATTCTTAGTATATCTGCCATAATATTTTTCACCTCTATTCGATCTCACTATTTTTATTTGCTTGCCACATTGGTTCTCAACTTCAGTCTTAAATACTTTGAAGGCATCCAATGCTTCATTTTTGTTATGAAGCAAATAAACGTTCATATATCGTGAATAATCATCTATAAAGGTGATAAAATATTTTTGACCACATGCATCCATATCTGGAAAACAAATATCAGTATGAATTATTTCTAATATGCTTGAACTTCTATTAGCACCTTTCTGATGCAATCCTCCCTAGAAAGGGACTAGTCACTAGAGCCATGAGCAAGAGGCTCCAAGAGGATTGGGCTAGAGCTGCTAAAGAAGGCCCTAAGGTTCTCATGAACCTCAGGATAGATATCTGAGCCCATGGGTCAAGGTTAGGTCCACTTATCTTTGTACATATTAGACTAGGATTTCATTATTTTGGGCCTTGTATTTAGGGCTCCATAATGTAGGTAGGGTACCCTAGAAATATAGGATTTTTTAGCCCATGTATTTTTGGGCACCTAGACTAGTTTTTGTATTAGGGGTAGTTTTTTAATTTCACATGCATTAAGTGAATATTTGATGTGTGCGTTGGGAAATAAATTTAATTGAATTGGGAGAAACCCAATCCAATTAAATTTTAGAGGGGGAGGTGAGCATTTGCTTGCTACACCCGATTGCCACATTATATAGTCGCACTTTGTGCATGTCCTTTATGCTTTACATGCCTCATGACACCTAAGTACACTTATTGGAGTATCTTGGACTTGATCTTGGATCAGTGCGCTGAACCATAACTAAAATTCACTAATCATAATTAGTGAAATTTTGGCTCCAAAATTTGGCTCCACAAATTCAAGTGAAATTTGAATTGAAATTCAAATTTCCCTCCAATTTTGTGTAACACTTAGTGTAACGACCCGCCTCGTCGCTACGATATCAACACTCCAATATGCGATAATTTCAATTTTTAAATAAAAACTCCCTTAATTTTTTTTTTGAGAACAAAGATAATTTTTGTCTTGCCATAATGTGAATTAAATCTGTTCATACATATATATAAAATCTGAGATTTACATCTTTAGCTCAACAAAATAAAACTTGAAAACCAACTATGGAGGAGTTGATTACAAAACACAACCCTTTCTCCCAAAATAATGCCAATGTCATCACGTCGGCTCAGAGGCTCCTCACCAGAATCTCACCATCCTACACCCTATTGCTATCGTTCTGCTCCCATGAACAATGTTCACGATCATCACAGGTATCAACAACACGATACAAAATTGCAAGGGTGAGTTCATTATAAAAAGAACCAATACCAAATCCAAATATTCACAATTAACATACAACATAGCCAAGCATCATAAGCTCACACAACATTCATTATTCAACACCCACATTTCACAATCAGTCAACATCCATCGATGGATCCAATCAATACTACTCGGAATGATGCATGCACCTGACTCAACTCTCAGATGCAATATGGTACGTACCAACAACCAAATCCCAGGAAATATCCTAAGCATGTCCACACGACACTCTCACTTAGGAAACCATGCAGAGTTTGTCGAGACCACCCAGACGTGCACCGTAACTGCCCCCTTAGGTGATCAACCTGGGGCCACAAGGAGTTCCCTACCAGGTGACGTTCACCCTAAGTGAAAAGTACACTCTGCCACAGTTATTCTATTTCCTGTGTCGTATGAGGAATGAACCATGGGCACCATCAAGTGCAATGACCATGGACAAATTAAAGTGCCTAAGCATCCCCATAGCAAATGCTTAGATTCTTTAACCACACTAGCCCCCCACGAATGGGCCATCTGACAAGGTCAATGCACCCCCCTATGAACATACACTACACAGCCACAAGCAAGTGCCAATGACCATGGACAAATTAAAGCGCCTAAGCATCCCCGCAGTGAATGCTTAGATTCTTTAACCACTCTAGTCCCCCACGAATGGGCCGTCCGACAAGGTCAATGCACCCCCCCCCATGGACATACACAACATGCACATGCCAATGCATTTCCAACATCAATCAACATTCCATTTTCATGTTATTTTCAACATAGACATCATCTCGTCTCAATGACGTTATCAACAACAACAATGACCTCATTTCATATTCACATAATCATCAACAATAACATCAATTCATGTTGACATGGTCTTTATTAACAACATCATCTCAAATCAATATCATCATAATTATTAACATCACCACACATCAATTAAATTCATCAATAGCAACATCAACAATATATTCGCATTCCACATATACGTATTTCTTTCATGCCTTAGATTTCATACTCCCCAGATCTTCAAACAACATAAATCAAATAAGGACAACAATTTCATTCATCACAAAAAAAATATATACCGCATCCCATTTGTCAAAACATAGTTTTTCCTGAAAACCAGCATGCATATCAATAACAATTATATCGCATCCCATAAAACATGATTTCTATTGGAAAACCCGCATGCACATCAAGGACAATTATATCGCATCCCATTAGTTAAAAATATCCTTTTCTATAAAGGAAAAATCAGCATGCAACAGGGAAAGGTAGTTATTGTCATAGCTAAGTTCCCTGACCTTAATTATGGTGTTAAAACGGTAAATTTTATAATAAACTCCCCTCACCTATTGTGAGCTACCCGCGGGTTCCTCGTCACGTCACTTGGAGATTTATTTTTCGTCCCCGCTCGTCGATTCCATGTAAGCCTCTACCATGCCAAAACGAAGGAAACTTAATATGGATTTTAGAAACAAAGCTAACAACAATGCTTTGGGTCAAACACCCACGTCACTACATGAAAGTGTTGAGAGCATTTTGGGTTTTACAAAGGGACATAATTTTGAAATTCCGATAATGCCAATGTGACCGGGGTTCAGTGTAGGTCACGAAAATAACACTCATTTCATGAAGAAATAACGTTTTACAAAGTCTCTTTGCTCTAGGGTTTTTCAGAAGAAGCGTAAAACATGCAATGGCGGTTTGCAATCTCAGAAATGGTGCAAAGGTAAGATGAAACTAACAAGAAACAAGCGTTACCTAAAGAAAAACCACGAAGGTCAGACCGGGCTTCATTCTCAATTGAAACAGCGAGGCAAGTTTGGAAGATTCCGCTTCAATTGAAGGGTTCCTCTCGGTGTGGGGTTTCATCGAAGAACAACGACACTCTGTGGTGGCTACTGGTGCCTATGGGTGATGGAGAAGAAGCTTGGCACGTTGTAAATGGTTTTGGAAGAAATAAGGAGAAGGAAATGGCATTTTTCCAAGACTACAAAAAAAGCAACTGGCAGATCATGGACATCTACCCTTTGAACCTCCAGACCAAATTTCAAGAAGATCCAATGGTTAACGAAGGCTGGGCAGCATTTTTACCGAGACAGCTTCATGTAGCTTCCTTGGTAAGCTTCATTAAGAGGCTTCCTCGAGAAGCTTCCTTGTGGCTTCTTTGAGAAGCTTTCTCGAGAGCCTTCTTTGAGAAGTTAACGCTTTATCTACCAACACTCTTCTAATAACTAAACTCACCTCCTTAAAAATAAAACATGGATAAAATAACACAACAAATATAATCAAACATCAAATATAATTACTAATAATATTTCAGGGTGTTACAACTCTCCCACCCTTTTAGATATTTCGTCCCTAAAATTTACCTGACTCGAACAAGGATGGATGAGCTTATCGCATCTGACTTTCTAGTTCCCACGTGGCATCTTCTCCTGATGCATCTCCCCAGATCACCTTGACCAACAGAATCTCTTTCCCTCTTAGGTGTTTTGTTCGCCTATCCTCGATCCTCAAAGGCAATGTTTCATATGTCAAATTCTCCTTCACTTGTACGTTATCCAATTCAATCACATGGGATGGATCATGGATATACTTACGGAGTTGAGACACATGAAAGACATTGTGAAGATTAGAAAGAGACGGGGGAAATGCAATTTGGTATGCCACAGGGCCAACTCTCTTAAGAATTTGGAAAGGACCGATAAAGCGAGGTGTGAGTTTTCGGGATTTCAATGCTCGACCAACCCTAGTCCACAGCGTGACTCTCAAGAATACATGATCACCAACCTTGAATTCCAAATCCTTCCTCCTCTTATCATGATAACCTTTTTGCCTACTCTGAGCAGTCTGCATCCTTTCTTGGATCAAATTGACCTTCTTTGTGGTTTGTTGTACCACTTCAGGTCCTAAGGTAAGGCCATCTCTGGGCTCTAGCCAACATAGGGGTGTCCTATACCTTCTACCATTCAAAGCTTCATAAGGAGGCATGCCAATCGTAGAGTGAAAACTTTTGTTATAAGCGAACTCTATCAATGGAAGAAAACTCTCCCAGCTTCCCTTCTGCTCTAAGACACACGCCCTCAAAAGGTCCTCCAATGACTGAATGGTCCATTCAGTTTGGCCATCAGTTTGAGGATGGTAGGCTGAACTTAGTCTAAGCTTGGTTCCCAATGCTCTGTTGAAGCACTCCCAAAATCTAGAGGTAAACCTAGGATCTCTATCAGATAGTATGCTAGATGGCACACCATGTAATCTGACAATCTCACTTATATACAGGGAGGTCAACTTCTCCAAGGAAAATCTGATATTAATGGGAATAAAGTGAGCAGACTTAGTCAGTCTATCAATAATAACCTAGATAGAATCTAAACCTCTAGGGGTTCTGGGTAGTCCTACCGTAAAATCCATGGAAATACAGTCCCACTTCCACTGGGGTATCTCTAAGGGTTGTAACTTCCCTGAAGGTCTCTGATGTTCTATCTTAGCCTTTTGACAGACTAGGCACGCATAGACAAACTCATTGACCTCTCTCTTCATGTTGGGCCACCAAAACATCTTCTTTAAATCCTGATACATCTTGGTAGCACCAGGATGGATGCTCAAATTACTCCTATGTCCTTCCTCTAAGATCATCTTCCTAAGTTCAGGCACATTGGGAACACAAACCCTATCTTGAAGTCTCAAGACCCCATCTGATCCAACATTGAAACTACTGTCCCTTCTTGACTCTATAGCCTCTAACTAAGTCCTTAGAAAAGGATCAATCTTCTGGCCCTCCTTGATATTTCCTAGTAACTCACTAGTGATCCTCAAAGTTCCTAATCTTACACTATTAGGAGTAACCTCACATGCAAGACTAAGGTCTCTAAATTGTTCTAGGAGATCCATCTCTCTAACCATCAAGGCAGACATGTGTAGAGATTTCCTACTCAAGGCATCAGCCACTACATTGGCTTTACTGGGATGGTATCTAAGCTCAAAGTCATAATCCTTGAGAAACTCTAACCATCTCCTTTGTCTCTGTCATACCCTAATTTCGTCCAGGGACCTTTGCTTGATGACATGCGACTTTTGTTTGGTCCTTGTAAGGTGCTTGGCACCCATCATTAGGCAATTTGTGAAATTCCGGGACATGCCGGAAAACAAAAGAAAATATTGATGCACAATCCGTAAGGTTCCGTGACACACCGGAAATCAAATGGAAGCATCGTTGCACAATTAGTGAGGTTCCGTAACATTCCGTAAGTCAAAAAGGGGATGATTATGTAATCCACAAGGTTCTGTAACATTACGGAAAGAAAACAAGTATCGTTACGAAATTCGTAAGTTTCCGTAACTTTACGAAAAAAGAATCACCAAAAAAGGCAGGGGGGTGTACTTAGTAAAAATGGGGGTGCAAATAGCAACCAGGCCCACTTAGGCCAGAAGGCAGCTTGCTTGGGCGAGCTGGGTGGCAAGCATCTCCCCTATTTTGCTATAAATAGGGGAGGAAGTGAAGAAGAAAAGGGTTCAGCCCCTTAGGCACTTCTCTCTTTTTCGAATTTGCTTGGAAAAATTGTTTCCGTGAAGAAAATCTAAGCCGAGGCGCTTCCGAAACGTTTCCATAAGGAATTTCACGAAGGTTTCGACCATTCTTCGACGTTCTTCATTCGTTCTTCATCGTTCTTCGATCTTCAACGGGTAAGTACCTCGAATCAAGCTTTTCGATTCATTCTATGTACCCGTGGTGGTCCACATTGTGTTTCGTGTATTTTTATTCTCGTTTTATTTACTTTTTATACCCCCTTTTGACGTGCTTAAGCCATTTTATTTAAGTCATTTCTCGCTTAACCTAAAAATAAAATAAATTTCCACCGATCGTTTGAATTATATTATCCGTTAACTTCGGTTAAAATGAATTCCGACCGTTCGGTCGTGCCGTAACCACGTTGGAAATCAAAAAGAGGTAAAATAATAATATAATAATAAAAAAAATATACCTTTTAGTAAAATAAAGCGAAAAATCAATTGGATGTTTTCTCTTTGGGATTTCTCATTCTTAAATCGAATTGGCTAATAACTAAAGTGAAACTAAGGCTAAAATCAACTCGCCTAGTCAAGCTCGTCCATAAAAAATAGGTTTTTGAAGTTTGTCATTTCAATTTCTTACTAAGTAAAATGGATCATTTTCAAGGTCCAACGCCTTAAAATGATCACCTCCTAAGTAAAAAAGAATCACTTGATAAGAAAGAACTACGTAGGTCTGATTTCCTCATCGCAATTGAGGAATACTAGGAGTGAAGGAAACACCCTTGTCGACCACAAAGAGATAAAAAATTTAAAAAGGGTATATAGGATATAAGGACATAAAAGGGAACGTAAAAATCAAAGTCATGTTTGCACATTCGATTAAAGGCTGCCGTCCCTTGTGACGGACGTGTGGGGTGCTAATACCTTCCCCGTGCGTAAATACAACTCCCGAACCTTTCACTTAAAAGTTCGTAGATCGTGTCTTTTCCAGTTTTTCCGACGTTTTCCTCAAATAAACGTTGGTGGCGACTCCGCGCGTATTCCTTTTGTGGAACACGCATCCCGCGAGTCACGCGTCGCCCTCTCGCCGAAGGGTAGGTTGCGACAGTTGGCGATTCCACTGGGGAATGTTTTTAGAGAGTTAGGCCATTTAATCATGTGCAATGTTTTACCGTGACTTACCCCTTTGTTGGTTTCCCTTCATTATGTTTTTGTGTATATAAACTCTTTGTTGCTTTTAGTGCGTTTTAAAATGTATGCATGAAGTAAATATTTATTCATTTGATGCACACAAACACCAACACTATTTGCACACACTGTGAGTGAAAAAGGGCCCTATACCCGGGTTCATGGGAACATAAGGAGTGGAGGTGAATCTGTGATCATGCTAGGTCTCCGACTTGCTTGATTACAGTGAACCCTCATCTAGAGCTTTTCTCTTTGAAAACTTATTGTTGCCAGTAGTTCCTACGGCTGCAATATGTTCTTTGAAGAGAATGATACCTCTAGAAACTATCAAAAGAGATATGACTACCTTGGGGGTTATCACTAAATGCCTAGTTAGTTCTCTCCCTTATAGGTCCCTTAAATAGGGGCACGGAGCAAACACGCTGCGTGCCATTTTTCACACTGCCATGCATGAATATCATATACCCTTTTGCTTATGTTCAGTGGATATTGTCATGCTATTGCGCCTTTTGCATATGCATCGCACATGGGTTCTGTCTTGATCCCCTCTGTAAACAAACCAACGAAGGGTCCGTGTCACCGTTTTAAATACATACATTGGGGCACTTTGCTACCCCTAGACGTTGTATCTAATAAGGAGACAGTTTCTCGGGCTCCCGTATTCGTAAATTGCATCTGTGTCATATGCATTTCTTCATGCATTCATCCATTCCACCCATGATAGATGTCGGAGTTTTGATTCGGACTAGATTTTATTTCACTTTAGTAAAACATGGGATCAAGTCAAAAGCCTTCACTTAAAAAGAGGTTCTATCAAGTCAAAATCAAGAGCTTAGAGGTCACTAGTTTACGAGAGTTGGGGCAATTAATGGGTCAACTTCAACAGCAAGCCTTCCGCAAAGCCTATGGTAAGATCTGGGACCTAGCTAGGGTAGAAGTCTCCATGGAACCGATTGCCTCCCTCGCCCAGTATTATGATCAGCTGATGAGGTGCTTCACCTTTGGGAACTTCCACCTATCACCTATGGTAGAAGAATTTGAAGAGATCCTAGGATGCCCTCTAAGGGGGAGGAAACCATACCTCTTCACAGGGTTCTATCCCTCATTAGCTAGAATTTCCAAGATAGTCCAAATCTCGGCGCAGGAATTAGACAATAGGAAGCAATTCGAAAATGGGGTGGTTGGAATACCGAGAAAATATTTGGAGGCAAAAGCAAGAATCTTGGCAGGTAAAGGCGAGTGGGCCCCGTTCATAGATATTCTTGCACTGTTGATTTTTGGAGAAGTCCTCTTTCCAAATGTGGATGGGTTGGTGGACCTGGCAGCAATCGACGTTTTTCTCGCCTATCATAACCACAAGGAAAGCCCGGTCGTCGTCATTTTGGTCATGTATGACACGTTCGACCGGGGATGTGAAAAGAGCAGCGCAAGAAATTTTTGTTGTGCACTGGCTCTCTATGTGTGGCTAGTTTCACACCCTTTTTCTCCAAGAAGGTAGGCCCATCTATCCGCTACAAGGTCACCGCTCGTGCGTCGAAAAAGGAAAGGCGAATTGGGACCAACTCTTGGCTAGCATGGAGGGGCGTCTGTTAATTGGTTCCCTCGCTAGAAGGAAGGAAAAATCAGGATTCTATCTTCATGCGAAAGATGTCCAAATGTTCCCTTGATGGGAACAAGGGGTTGTATTAATTATAATCCCGTCCTCGCCATAAGACAGCTTGGCTACCCCATGAGAGGAGTGCCATCAGAAGAAAGCATCACGCCTTTCATCGCACGGGGTTTCAGTGACCACAACGCGAGGGTACTCCAAGGAGTTCGCAAGGCATGGGATGCGGCGTGAAGAAAGGACAGAGAGCTTAGGGGAAGCCGTAATGAGATCATCAGTGGCTATCATAAGTGGCTGAGAGTCCGAACATAAGGATTGGATTGGCTCCCAAATCTAAAGACTGTGAGGGACGATGAGGTTAAAGCTTCGGAAGAAAGTGATGAGGTACAAGCCCTAAAGGCAGAGCTTGAAAGAGCCCGGGTAGTCGAAGAGAAGTTCAAGTCCATAGCCATCAAAGTCTGAAAAGAGTATGGTGAACTAAGGGACGTCAATATGGCCACCGCTGAAGCCTTGGAACGAGAAACCAAGAAGGCCCGAAAGGAAGAACACGACCAAAGCAAAGTTTTGAGGGGCTTTATAGGGCAGCAATAGTGAGCTCAACCTCCGAAGAGGTGAAAGGAATCATCACGGGTCAAAGGCATGATCTTGAAGGACGAGCTAAAAGCTTGCCTTAGGTCGAAAAGAATTTTGTCCCAACAGTTAAGCGAGACTAAAGGGAATATGTGGGCCATCATCGATGAGTGCAAAGAGAAGCTAAATCTAGCGGCGACTCACGAACAAAGGCTAGAAGATGAGTACGCTAAGACATCAGCAGAAAGGGAAGCGAGGGAAAGGGTAATTGATTCATTGCACCAAGAGGCAACAATGTGGATGGACCAATTTGCTCTTAATTTTAACAGGAGTCAGGAACTTCCCCGATTGCTAGCCAAGGCCAAAGCAATGGCAGACACCTACTCCGCCCCCGAGGAGATCCACGGACTTCTCAGCTATTGTCAGCATATGATAGACTTAATGGACCATATGATTAGAAACCGCTAGGAAGTTTGTATTGTCGCTCAGGTCTTGACTAGTTATAACTTTCTGAATAAAATGAGTTTATCCCACGTTTTTACTCCAAAAATCAGTGCGAATCAAGTTACTCCCGCATTTTATCTCTAGCATGCATTGTATGTTGGTCTCGTCCTTTGTCACGGGAAGCCGGAAGTTCCATATCACCTTCTTAACTGTACACATAGGGCACTGTGCCCCCAAATGCGCAAGTAAGAAGAGATAATTTTTCGGGCTCTCGTGTCCGTAAATGCATTCATATCATGCATCGCATAAACATCTCTTCATGGCATCATAATGAACATATCGTTCCTGCATTTGTCTGTTATCATATTACAGCCTCACATTTTGCATAAGTCATGGCATCATCATGCATATGCGTTCGACAAACTTTTTGATCTGCAAAATTGCATACCATTTGTTTTCATGTTTTTTCCTCTACAAAACAAAAACAAAAAAAGGGGAAGCGTGAAACTTCACACTACATTCTTAGTTGCATGTGTTAGGCACCATGAGCCAACCATGTTGGGATCATAAACCCATTTCTAAAAAAAAAAACACACAACAACAAAACAAAATTGAACATGGTACCTAATGCATGGTTAACTAGGAAATGATGTTTCTTCGGGCATCTCAATTTCATAATTACATTTTCCGTGCATAAGCTTAAAGTATGCCCGAGTCATTCATCCCTATGAGATGTTGTTGAAGTATTGGCGATCAGAATTGCCATTCCTTGGATTATAGGGTTGAACTAAGCTCATGCTTTTACAAAAAGGTTCATCAAGTCAAGTTGAAATATGGAAGTAACCGTCTTGCAAAATTGGGGCAAAAGATGAATCGAGTCACATCACTGCTTCGTCTACTGCCAAACATATTTAGGATTGTTGATGTCCTTGTTACTTCCTATTTCACTTTGACAAAGATTTCATGGACCATGTTGAAAATCTAAATTGATTCAACCCCATATCCTGCGTAAAAATTCGCAATACTTCAACTGTACATCATTCGCATACATCCATGCTTTTCATTGGCTGCATTGCTCATTGCATTCTTTCCTTGAAAAAGAAAATAAAAATAAATAAATAAATAAAATAAAATAAAAATGAACTTAATCGTTATTATCAAAAAAGAAAAAAAACACGCTTTACGACGCCCCTACCAAACCCGTGCTAGAGCTAGAGTAATGGGTGAAGTAGAGAAGGTGCAAGAGCAGATGAAGGCCGACATGGAGGCCATGAAAGAGCAAATGGCCACAATGATGGAGGCCATAATAAGCATGAAAAAGATAAGGGAAGTCGATATGGTTGCAGTTGCCGCTACCAACGCTGTTGCTAAGGTGAACCCGATGCCCCCATCTGGCCTCAACCAAATGAATCATCCAACCTCAAATATGGTAGGCAAAGATTTGGGAAGTACGGATGACCCCATGATGTGCAAATTCAAAACAAGCACGCATTCCCGCCATATGGCTTGCCTCCCAACTATACACCACCCAATGTGGCATACACTCTCAATGAAAATCTCAATAACTCCACTCCGATACTCATTGAGAACCAATAACCTCAATCTGATCAGACACATATCTCTCAAACCATGGGGGAGACACATGAAATTCCCCATCACAATCTAGCCGACTTCGAGCCTTGCCTCGGATATGCCACTGAAGGGCAAGCAATTGGTGGTATACCCCTGCAAAAAACTTTGGAGGGCCCTCAGTGTCACCCACAACCACAACCCTCACATTCCACAGCGGTTAAAAACCCTCATGCTATGGCAGAAATGGGAAAGAGGAAAGGCTCAGGGCCATTGAAGGAGGTAAAGATTATTCCTTTGCTAACCTAGAAGAGTTGTTCCTAGTACCCAATATCATCACCCCTCCCAAGTTCAAGGTGCTGGACTTTGACAAGTACAAGGGGACTACTTGCCCCAAGAACCATCCAAAGATGTATTGTCGGAAGATAAGGGCATACGCAAAGATGAGGAACCGCTAATACATTTCTTCCAAGAAAGTCTTATTGGGGTAGCTGTTACCTGGTACACTAACTTGGAACCTTCCCGAGTCCATACTTGGAAGGACCTAATGGTTGCCTTCGTTAGGCAGTATCAGTACTATTCTGATATGGTTCCGGATAGGATGCAACTACAGAACATGTGCAAAAAGGGAAACGATAATCGTGGTGGTAGACACATTATCGGTACTCTACTATGAAAAGATGGTGGGCTACGCACCCTCAAAGCTTTGCGGATTTGGTCTTCGCCAGTGAAAGGATCGATGTGGGTCCGAAAAGAGGCAAATTTGATCATCCTACTAGGACGACTGAGAAAACAAGGGCAAATGAAGAGGGTGAGAAAGAGGGAGAAACCCATGCTGTGACTGCCATTCCTGTACGACCAAGTTTCCCACTAACCCAACAATGTCATTACTCAACCCTCCTCCTTACCCACCACCCAGTTATCCACAAAGGCCATCCCTAAATCAACCACAAAGTCTGTCTACCACACTTCCAATGACGAACACCACCTTTAGCGTAAACCAAGACACCAACCAAGAAATGAATTTTGCAGTGAAAAAGCCTGTAGAATTCACCCCAATTCCAGTGTCCTATGCTAACTTGCTCCCATATCTACTTGATAATTCAATGGTAGCCATAACCCCAGCCAAGGTTCATCAACCTCCATTTCTCCGAGAATACGATTCGAACGCAACGTGTGCTTGTCACGGAGGAGCCCCGGGGCATTCCATTGAGCATTGTATGACCCCGAAGCATAAAGTGTGAAGTCTAATTGATACGGGCTGGCTGAAATTTGAGGAGAATCGCTTGTTGAATCCTAACCTTGACAAGCAACACCATACATGGGGCAATTTTGGAAGCTGTTGTTATGACTCATCAGGATTTTCAAGTTTATGCCATTATTATAAACCACAGTTACAATGCTAAATGATATGGATAAAATGGACATCCTTGTCTCTCTCATCATCTCACAAACACATCTTTGCTTATTCAAATTCCACCGGAATGTGAGTGTAAGCCATTGGTTTGTTTGCTCTAAGCGACCTGCGCTCTTGAGTGTTAACTTCCAAGACCGTTCAATCAGAGATTACTCGTCCTGCACGTTGGTGGGGGTGCCGTAAAAAAACGAGTAAAAGTTCAAAGCAAATAAGTTTCAAAATAAAAAAAAAGCATTTGATTAACTGTGTTTTCAAGACGTTCATGTGACCTCATTTTAACATTCCGGTCTTCTTAGAGAAGCGAGTTGTCAAGAATAGGATATTGGACAAATGGCCTCAGTTACCTTAAGAAAAAAAGGGGTTGAATTGAGATGCAAAGACTATTCCCCAATTGAACTATCGCTCTTTCTTTTTGGATTAACAATGCACCCTTAACATGGATTACTCAAAAGGCATTTCAAAATAAACTTCTTTAAAGCAAAAGATAAATAGAAATAAATAAAAGAAGTTTAAAGGAAGAGAGGAATGCAAACTTGATTTATACTGGTTCGGCCACTTCCCGCGCCTACGTCCAGTCCTCAAGCAACCCACTTGAGATTTTCCACTCTCTTTGTAAAACTCCTTTTACAAAGTCTGAACCACACAGGGACAACCCTTCCCTTGTGTTCAAGAATCCTCTACAATAAGAGACTCTCAGTCTCTTAATCCCTTTTCAGAAGTAAGAAGAAGAGAAGAAGAAATCTCTCTTAAAAGGGATAGATTGTACAATGAAGACCAATCAAAATTCCTTATTGAATATGCAAGTGGTTGACCAAGGAATCTTTTTGAGAGGATAAGACAGTTCAGTTCAGAAAAACTCTTAATCTTTTGAGATGATAAACTTTTTGGGCAATAAAAGCTCTGTTTTAATTCGTGTTTCCAAGTCACATATAAATAGAACTTTGATGGCCATTCATAAACCATTTGAATAGATGTGACTCTTGGAAATTATTTTCCGAAAATCCCCTCTGGTAATCGATTACAAGACTTGTGTAAACGATTATAGGTTTTAAAAATTTGAATTAAAACATTTTCAACTGCTGGTAATCGATTACCAGAGAGCAAATCTCAATTTGAAATGATAGAATTCTTTGGTCAAACCTTTTGTTTTTCAATTTGGAAACTTCTTCCTAAGATTCTAGAGATCAACTTGATCATATATCTTGATTTCTTGTCTTGAATAAAACTTAGAAGCACTTGATCCTTCGGCATCATCAAAACATCAAAACATCTTGCTTCTACATAGGAGTCATTTGACTTAATCCATCAACTAAAAAAATCCTTCAACTATTTCTCGTCCTTGGAAAATTCTTTTTGCAAGAATCAACTGCTTCTTTCATTCTTCCTCACTACGAGGCTATGAAAACAAGACAACGATTGGTACTTCTCTCTCTTTCGAATTTGCGTGGAAAAATTGTTTCCGTGAAGAAAATCTAAGCCGAGGCGCTTCCGAAAAGTTTCCGTAAGGAATTTCGCGAAGGTTTCGACCGTTCTTCGACGTTCTTCATTCGTTCTTCATCGTTCTTCGATCTTCAACGGGTAAGTACCTCGAACCAAGCTTTTCGATTCATTCTATGTACCCGTGGTGGTCCACATTGTGTTTCGTGTATTTTTATTCTCGTTTTATTTACTTTTTATACCCCCTTTTGACGTGCTTAAGCCATTTTATTTAAGTCATTTCTCGCTTAACCTAAAAATAAAATAAATTTCCACCGATCGTTTGAATTATATTATCCGTTAACTTCGGTTAAAATGAATTCCGACCGTTCGGTCGTGCCGTAACCACGTTGGAAATCAAAAAGAGGTAAAATAATAATATAATAATAAAAAAAATATACCTTTTAGTAAAATAAAGCGGAAAATCAATCGGACGTTTTGTCTTTGGGATTTCTCATTCTTAACCGAATTGGCTAATAACTAAAGTGAAACTAAGGCTAAAATCAACTCGCCTAGTCAAGCTCGTCCATAAAAAATAGGTTTTTGAAGTTTGTCATTTCAATTTCTTACTAAGTAAAATGGATCATTTTCAAGGTCCAACGCCTTAAAATGATCACCTCTTAAGTATAAAAGAATCACTTGATAAGAAAGAACTACGTAGGTCTGATTTCCTCATCGCAATCGAGGAATACGTAGGAGCAAAGGGAAACACCCTTGTCGACCACAAAAAGATAAAAAAATATAAAAAGGGTATAAAGGATATAAGGACATAAAAGGTAACGTAAAAATCAAAGTCATGTTTGCACATTCGATTAAAGGCTGCCGTCCCTTGTGATGGACGTGTGGGGTGCTAATACCTTCCCCGTGCGTAAATACAACTCCCGAACCTTTCACTTAAAAATTCGTAGATCACGTCTTTTCCGGTTTTTCCGAAGTTTTCCTCAAATAAACGTTGGTGGCGACTCCGCGCGTATTCCTTTTGTGGAACACGCATCCCGCGAGTCACGCGTCGCCCTCCCGCCGAAGGGTAGGTTGCGACAGTCTTATGTTCAGCTCCTTCTGACTAAACAAGTACTTAAGGCTCTTATGATCACTAAACACCTCGAACTTAGAGCCAAACAGATAGTGCCTCCACATCTTAAGGGCAAAAACCACGGCAACCAACTCTAGATCATGGGTGGGATAATTCCTCTCATGGGTCTTAAGTTGTCTAGAAGCATTGGCCACTACTTGGCCATTTTTCATCAACACTCCTCCTAAACCCATCTTTGATGATGCATCACAATACACCTGAAATGGTTCTCTCGGGTTAGGCAAAACTAGCACTGGAGCAGTCGTCAATCTTTTCGTAAGGGTTTGGAAACTATGCTTACATTGGGTATCCAACACAAAAGCTTGACTCTTACGAGTCAGTTTAGTCAAAGGTAGAGCCAACTTGGAGAAACCTTCTATGAATCGCCGGTAGTATCCTGCTAAGCCCAAAAAACTCTTAATCTCAAAAACAGACTTAGGACTTTCCCACTCTAGAACGGCTTCTATTTTAGATGGATCTACAGCTATACCCCCCTTGAGATATCACATGCCCTAGGAAACTAACTTTCTCTAACCAAAACTCACACTTTGATAACTTAGCATAGAGTTGTTGGTCCTTAAGGGTATGCAACACAATCCTCAAATGTTCTTCATGTTCCTCTCTAGTCTTGGAGTATACCAAAATATCATCTATGAATACTACCACAAAACTATCAAGGTAAGGGTGAAAGACTCTATTCGTGTAGTCCATAAACACTCCTGGAGAATTAGTCACACCAAAGGGCATGACTAGATACTCATAGTGACCATAACGGGTCCTAAAAATAGTCTTTGGTATATCTTCAGACTTTACTCGGATCTGATGATAACCCGACCTAAGGTCTATCTTGCTAAACACACAAGCTCCTACTAGCTGGTCCATAAGGTCATCTATTCTAGGCAAAGGGTACTTATTCTTAATCATTACCTTATTCAATTGGCGGTAATCCACACACAATCTCATGGTTCCATCTTTCTTCTTCACTAATAACACTGGTGCTCCCCACGGAGACACACTAGGCCTAACAAACTGCTTATCCAACAACTCCTCTAACTGTTTCTTAATCTCAGCTAACTCTATAAGAGACATCCTATAAGGAGCTATGGATATGGGTCCAACACCAGGTACTAATTCTATGGAAAACTCTATCTCTCTCTCAGGTGGCAGACCGGATATATCCTCAGGAAACACTTCAGGAAACTCTCCGACAACAGGGAGGTCACACATAGAAACCTTTGTCTCTATTTCCAGGCTAGACAAGATCATGTACAGTTGAGAATCTTCTTTTAAATATGTCACAACTTGGTTGGCAGAGATAAACATCATATCCTTACTCACTCCAGAATCATCAAACACCACACTTTTATCAAAATAGTTTAACAAGACCTGGTTGGAAGATAACTAGTCCATACCAAGAATAAAATCAATCTGGCTCAAAGGCAAACAAATCAAATCAATCAAGAATGTCCTACCAGAAATCTCCACAGTATAATTCAAACACACATCAAAAGTTAACACATAACCACTAGTAGGGGTCTCTACCACTAGATCTTTATTTAAAGAAGACACAAAAAGCTTAAGTTTTCCTACACACAAATAGAATATAAAGGAATGGGTTGCACCGGAATCGAACAACCCAAGCAAAGGAATCCCATTTATGAAACATCTACCTTGGGTTAGATCTTTGGATTTCAAAGCTTCAGCACCATTAAGGGTAAAAACTCTTCCCGTGGCCTTTGGATGTCCAGTTTGACCATTCGGGCCCCCACCATTTTGCTCCTTCTTAAGTTGTGAACAATCTCTTTGAGTATGTCCCTTTTGTCCATAATTAAAACATGTTACGCCTCTATCGGGATAATTTGAGGAGATGTGCCCCGGCTTACTACATCTGTAACAAATGATATGAGTGGGGAAAGTACTGGGCTTGCTACCACTACCACTTGCAATTCCCATAGGAACAATCCTCTGATTGTTAGGGCAGTTACCATTGGACCTGCACTCCTATAATAGGTCACCCTGTCTCGGGAGTCTTCATCCCAAATCCAACAAATGTTAACCAAAAGTGGGAATTGATGAACACCATGGTAATTCACAGCTTGCTTCACTTCAGGTCGCAAGCCATTCAGAAACTTTACACACTTGGAACTTTCACCATCTTTCCCTTGATAATGGGGAAAGTATCTCACCAGCTCCTCAAACTTGGCTGCATATTCAGCCACAATCATGTTTCCCTGCTTGAGCTCCAAGAACTCCATCTCTTTCTTGTTCCTAACATCCTCGGGAAAGTATTTCTCCAAAAACACTCTCTTGAAGGCATCCCAGGTCACATCTTGACCTTCAGCCTCTAGGCATTGGCGAGTATTCTCCCACCAATACTCAGCTTCCACTAGAGTATATGCACCAGAAGCAACCTTTTGCCCTTTCAGGCATGCCATCACTCGAAAAATTTTCTCAATTTCCCTTATCCAGTTCTGAGCACCATCAGGATTGTATCCTCCATATCATCCCATTGCCTTTCACAACTTATACAGATGGCCAGTCTGATAACCTGTGACCCGACATTGAAACTCATGGTATAGCAAACATCAGAAAAACAAATCCAATATGACTACAACAATCAAAACTCTATAGCTCATAGAAACACAACTAGTGAGTAAGTGCTAATAGCACAACAAATAACACAACAAATATAATCAAACATCAAATATAATTACTAATAATATTTCAGGGTGTTACACTTAGGCTCTAAATAGAGGTCATGTGTGTGCATTTTTTGGAACTTTGATCATTTGAGAATTACACTTCAAAGTTCAGACCTCATTTGAGGCACAAAATTTCGTGCTCCTTCTCTCCCTCTCCCTCCACTCATCTTCTCCTACCTTCAAGCTCTTATCCATGGCTTCCTATGGTGGTAAGCTTCTTCTTGACTCATCTTCTCCTTGAAGTGACGTCTCCAATCATCTTTCCTCCTTCTCCATTCCACTGCCATTCATCTTCAAGAAGAAAACTACTCCATTGATGAAGAAGATCCAAGGCCTACAAGCTCCGCATGGAGCTACATCATGTGGTATCAAGAGCATCTTCGTCTAGGTGATGTTCTTTTGCTTCCTCTATCTTTTTGTTGGGTCAATTCACTTTAATTTCTTGTTCTTCATCTTAATATCCATGTATATCCTCCATTGTCTTGTGGTTTGGTTCTGTTTAGAGTAGATTCAAAAAATAAACCGATTAAATCTTAGATCTACAGTTGTTCTTGCATTTCTATGGTTCAAATTTTATAGATCTACTCTTGAATCATGTTTTTCTGTTGATTTTAGGTTCTATCATTTTTCAGTCATAATCTTCTTGTGCTGAACCTTTAGATCTAAATTTTCTTCCAAAATATTGATTAGAAAAAAAAACACAAAAATTTAAGTGTAAATCACTTAATCCATGTTGTCTTAAAGTCATGTTTAGTCATAATAATTGTCTCATTATGTTCTAAGTTTGTGTTGAATTTTGATTTATTTGATTGAATTCTAGATATATTTGTTCATGTATTCTTGTCATTCTTAGCCTATCTTTGGAATTTTGAGTCTAATTCATGCATGTTATTTAGTTCATAACATGTTCTAAGTCAATTACTAGAATTAGTCTTGTTGTTGAACTTTGTTTTGTTTTCTAAGTTTCCTATATGATGCCTATGAAGAAATTGAGTTGTGGTGCTGAGTTGTGGCTGGATTTGTGAATCAAAATAAGTCTTAAGCTCTCTTGAATTGTGTTATTCAAGACAATTGAGCATAAGCAAACACAAATTGTAATTATCCAAGCCTTAAGCAACATAAACACTACTATTGATTTCTAGGTTGAAATCGTTGGTGTTGACAACTTGAACATATGAACTTGTAAAAGTTACTGGGAATTGGTCACTGTGAATTTTGAGCTGAAATTTTTACTGAATTTTTTGGACATCTGGATCAAAATTATAAAAAAAGAACCAAGTGATTTGGATAAAAGGAAAAAAATACTAAAAATCACATAATTTGACAGGAAAATCAGTGTCCAGAAAAAAAGAAGTGAAAGGAAAGTGTGCTTGTTGTTTTGGCTCGAAATTTGTTCTATAATTGGTTCCTATTTATACCAATCTTAGTTCTAAAATTTCAATTGAAAATTAGTGTGAAAACAAGTTCCAAAACTAGAGGTTTCTTGGGTATTTTTTTTGTTTTTTTACTCTACTCTAGAGCCATTCTAGGTTTCTCTTTGAGTCCTAGGATTCTTTTGTGTGCTTTTCATTGTTTTAATTGTTGAATAATCCTTGAAAATTTGACTTGTTAAAACTATTGGTTTTGCTTTAATTTCATTTTTTTGGTCTTTGGTTATTGTTTCTCTCTTTGTTTCCTTGTTTGTGAGTTGCCATATAGGAAATTGGAAAGGAGGATTAGTGCCATCCCTTGAAGAATTTAAGTCAAGAAGCAAGGTATCAACCACCTTAAGAGCTATTGGAATAAGAAGCACTCCAAATTGAGTGAATCACCAAAGAGAGAACAACCACCCAAATTGAGGACCATTTTGTAATTTTGTAATTGGCAATTTACTTACCTTCATTGCTTTCAAGTTTTGTAACAAAAAGGCCTTTCATTGGAAGTGTGTTGGGAGCCTCCAATAAGTTACCAAACTTCCATTTATGTGTAATAATTTTAGGCAATTTTCCCTTAGGGTAGTGAATGTTTTGTTGGGAACCTTAAATGTGGTCATCCAAACACTCTTAGGATTCGTCTAGTTTACATTTCTTGCACTTTAATTTCTTGCTTACTTTCATAGCTTATTTATTTTACCTTCCATTGTCAAACCGCCTAGATAGCTTACCTTTTACCAATTATTTTTTACCTTGTCTTTCACACCTCTTTTAGTGTTTATTTTGGCTAGTTTCAACCATAGTTTCTTTTATCTTTTGTTTTCAAACCCCCAACAAGAAAGAACCATAACTTAGGAACCAGCATGAGTCTTCATTCTTTATCTAGTGTTAATGGTGAGGGTTATACTCCTAAGGACCCCTTGTATAAGATATTAGATGAGTTGAGTTCCCTTAAGTTGTGGAAAGAAAAACAAGAGAGAAAAGAAAAAGGAAAAAAAAGAGTGAAAGAAATAAGTCAAGATGAAAGAGAGAAAATAAGAGAGGAAGAAAGAAGAAAAATAATGAAAGAAAAGGAAAAAGAAAAACATGCCTCCTATAGTAGTCATGACTTTTGCAAGAGCCTAAGTGAAGAACTTAGTGACTATTATAGAGGAAGACATAGGTCACATCCTAGACCTCACTCCCATAGGAGAGAAAAGGAAAGAAAACCTCAAGAGGCTAACATTAGCTCCCATATTTCTATGGGAAGGACAATGTAGAGGCTTATTTAGATTGGGAAATGAAGGTTGAGCAACTCTTTGCTTGCCATCATACAAGTGAGGAAAGGAAGGTTCCTTTGGCTACCCTTAGCTTCCAAGGGTATGCACTTTATTGGTGGACATTCCTTGTTAGGGAAAGAAGGATTCATGGGGATCCTCCAGTAGAGTATTAGAATGACTTGAAAAGTGCCCTTAGGAAGAGGTGCATCCCTTCCTACTATGAAAGGGAGCTTATGAACAAGATCCAAAGGCTTAGACAAGGGAGTATGAGTGTTGAAGAGTATAGGCAATAAATTGAACTACTCCTTTTGAGAGCTGGGCTTAGGGAGGAGGAAAGAACAAATATTGCTAGGTTCCTTAGTGGGCTTAATATGGAAGTGAGGGACAAGGTTGAGCTCCTTCCATACAGGGACCTAGATGACCTAGTCCAACATTGCATAAGGGTAGAGCAACAACTTAAAAGGAAGCCTACGTCAAAATCTTATGGCTCTCACTCTTATCCAACGAAAGACCAAGGTCAAGGCATCTTAGGGGCTGCACCTTCTAAGCCCAAAGATGATAAGGGGAAGCAATAGAAAAGCAACCCCTTAAGGCTAGTATGCAAGAGAAGACTAGCTCTATAAAGTGCTTTAAATATCTTGGAAGAGCTCACATTGCTTCTCAATGCCCCACCAAGAAAACCATTATTATAGTAGCCAAGATGAGGTTACTACTTCACCTTCCTCTAGTGAAAGTGAAGATGCATAAGGGGAAGAATCTAGTGAGTAAATCTACCCCAAAGAAGAAGGGAACCTTCTAATGGTCAGAAGGCTTCTAGGAGGTCAATCTTGTAACTTCACCCAATCTCAAAGAGAGAATATTTTTCACACAAGGTGTAAAAATTTTCTCTCATTGTAGATAGTGGTTCATGTTGTAATTGTTGCAGCACAAGATTAGTCTCTAAGTTGAGCCTTGCTATCACTTCCCATCCAAAGCCTTATATTATAAACTTCAATGGCTCAATAAGCAAGGGGAAATGATAGCCAATCAACAAGTGAAAGTGCCCTTCTCCATTGGAACATATAAAGATGAAGTGATTTTTGATGTAGTTCATATGGAGGCAGAACACCTTCTTTCAGGTAGGCCATGGCAATATGATAGGAAAATCATCTATAATGGCCTAACTAATGAGATAACCCTCACCCACCTTGGAACAAAGTTTGTGTTGCATCCTCAAACACCTTCACAGGTGGCCAAAGATCAACTAACTATGAAAAATAAGAGGGATGAGGAAGAAAAACTAGAAAAACAAAAGAAAGAGAAGGATAGTAAGCCCTTGTCTTCAAAGGCCAAGGGGAAGGAAAAGGAGGAAAAAGATTCCTCCAAGAAGATTGTTAAGAAGGAAATTCATTTTGCAACAAAAGGTGATATCAAAAGAGCACTCCTTCTTAAACAATCCTTCTACCTGCTCCTATCAAGGGAAACCTCCCTTAGCATTGCTACAATTCCTACATTTGAGACCTTACCCCCAAAGGTCCAAGAAATCTTACATGAATTTGGTGATATATTTCCCAAAGAGATACTCCTTGGGCTACCTCCTCCTAGGGAAATAGAACACCAAAATAGACTTAGTCCCAAGAGCAAGCCTTCCTAATAGGCCAACCTATAGGACTAACCCTCAGGAGACTAAGGAGATAGAGTCTTAGTTTAAAGAATTATTGGAGAAGGGTTGGGTCCAAGAGAGCCTAAGCCCAAAATAGACTCGGATGAATGCATGAATTGATAAAAGAACATGTTTTGGAAACACTGGGTTGACTTAAATAGGGAAAATGAATCCTGATCCCTAGTGTCACATGACCATAAAAAAACTTGATGCTTGAATGTCCACATAGGTGCATGCATGACCAGTTTTGCATAAAATTTCCTAATCATCATTGTTGCATGTGTGTCATGGAAATAATGTGGGACATCCCCTTTATCCCTGAACCGCTGGCCAAACCAACACTCTGACATATATCATGTCCAGCCGTTCTACAAGCCCTGAGCCAAAATCCCAACTCACCAGAAACCTTGACCCAGGGTGAGAATGCCCATCCTCGCCTTCAGAAGAAAACAAAACAAAAAAAGGAAAGTTCCCGATCAAAGATCGGAAGAAAGCGAAAAAAATTCCCAATCAAAGATCGGAAGAAAGCAAAAGAAGAAAATTCCCAATCAAAGATTGGAAGAAAGCAAAAAAAAAAAAAGGAAAGAAAAATTCTCGATCAAAGATCAAAAGAAAACAAAAGAAATATACAAAAAGGTCTTTGGACCAGACAATATCTGAACAATACAAAATTGTCACAAACAAACAAGAAAAGAAAGGAAACCACGACTTGAAGTGGTCCTCTCCCTTTGATTGCCAACCAAAATCCTGTGCGCTAGCGACTTTCTTGCCCTGCACTAAACAAAAACAGAAAAGGGAAAGGCCGAAACACTCAAAGCCAAATTTCCCACCAAAAAACCCCATTCCCAAGAAAAATTCCTATTGATCCATGATCACGCATGTAATCTTTGATTTGATAGGAAATGATTTGCAAAATCAAGTCATGACATATCTATGGTTCGGAATTAGGATGAAACACTTACCTTTGTGAGATTGATACACTTTGAGTGATTTTCTTCTATTTTTGTTGGACCCAGTGTTTCCTCTAGATGATCATTTAGAAACGAAACGCTAACATCCGAAATCTCATTTATGGTTATGAGAAAATTTCATCAACATACTCTCCTTCCCCAATAGACACATTGTTTTTCATCAAAAAAATCATATGTTGCTTTGATCAATTGGAGGTTTTGTTTCTTTACTAAAGCATGTTCGCATTTTAGTGAAAAAACACTGAGACTATTTTAGTCTCACAGTTATCAAGAACTACATAGGTCTAAGTTTCTCATCAAATATTGAGGATACGTAGGAGCAAGAGCCTCGCTTTTGTCGGCCGCCCCACAATTTCTGTCACACTGACCCTGAAGTCAGGTGACGTGCAGAGATACACAAGAAATTTCTCCACACCATCAATTTTTGTCAATACTAACCCGTGAAGATAGGGGGCAGGCGGAAATACCCGAGTGGTTATCCATATAAACTTTCTTTTGCTATCCATCAGACCCAGAGCATGATAGCATGCAGAGACTAACGTCGTCTTCTACACCCTTTGTCAATCGCGGTCCGAGCCCGTTGACACGTGGAGATTTACGTCGTCTTCCACGCTTTCTATCACACTGACCCTGAAGTCAGGTGACATGCGGAGATACACAAGCAATTTCTCTGCACCATCAATTTCTGTCAATACTAACCCATGAAGTTAGGGGGCAGACGGAAATACCCGAGTGGTTATCCGTATAAACTTTCTTTTGCTATCCATCAGACCCAGAGCATGATAGCATGCAGAGACTAACGTCATCTTCTGCACCCTTTGTCAATCGCGGTCCGAACCCATTGACACGCGGAGATTTACGTCGTCTTCCGCGCTTTTTGTCACACTGACCCTGAAGTCAGGTGACATGCGGAGATACACAAGCAATTTCTCCGCACCATCAATTTCTGTCAATACTAACCCATGAAGTTAGGGGGCAGGCGGAGATACACAAGTAATTATCCGCACAGACAATTTCTGTCAATACTAACCTGTGAAGTTAGGGGGCAGACGGAGATACCCAAGTGGTTATCCGTATAAACATTCTTTCACTATCCATAAAACTCAAAGCACGGTAGCGCGCAGAGACTAACATCGCCTTCTGCACCTTTTGTCGTCCTGACCCGTGAAGTCAGGTGACATGCGGGGTTACCTTATGGTTACCCACACCTTTCGTCAACCAGGGGCAAACGAGCCCGTTGATGTGCAAAGACTAACATCGTCTTCTGCACCTTTTGTCATCCTGACCTGTGAAGTCAGGTGACATGCAGGGTTACCGTATGGTTACCCGCACCTTTCGTCAACCAGGGGCAAACGAGTCCGTTGATGTGCAGAGACTAACATCGTCTTCTGCACCTTTTGTCATCCTGACCTGTGAAGTCAGGTGACATGCAGGGTTACCTTATGGTTACCCGCGCCTTTCGTCAACCTGGGGCAAACGAGCCCGTTGACGCGCAGAGACTAACATCATCTTCTACACCTTTTGTTATCCTGACCCATGAAGTCAGGTGACATGCGGGGTTACCATATGGTTACCTGCACCTTTCGTCAACCAGAGGCAAACAAGCCCGTTGACTCGCAGAGACTAACATCGTCTTCTGCACCTTTTGCCATCCAGGGACAGTGAGTCAGGTGGCAAGTGGAGATACCTTATGGTTATCCGCACCTTTCATCAACCGAGGGGAACAAATTCGACGGTATCAGGATGATGTTGGTCGTTCGGTTCTGATTATTTTCCAAACTTTTGCAGGTTTTACTCTCATCGTCCGGAAACATTCAAGCCCGATGACACGTGAGATTCTTCTCTACTAGGCGGGGGCGATCGAGTGCAATGGCGAAGGGAAGGGTCGTGGTTGTCCAACTTTTTCATTTTCAAGACACTGAAGTTTGTTGATGCTTCTGATGACTTTTCTTTTCTTTCTGAATGATAGGTTCCACTGGCGGGGATATTGACCAGCTGAATGGCGTTCCCCTCGAACAAAATTGGTGTCTTGTCTTTACTTCGCTTTTATCTCTAATAAAAGATAAGTAAAGAGGGGCGACTATCATACCCTAATTTCGTCCGGGGACCATTTGTTTGGTGGCGTGCAACCTTCGCTTGACCGCTTCGAGGTACTTAACACCCAACGTTAGGCAATCTGTGAAGTTTCGCGACATGCCGGAAGTCGAAAGGAAGCATTATTGCGCAATCCATAAATTTCCACAACAATCCAGAAGTCAAAGAGGGGATTGTTGCATAACCCGTAAAGTTTCACGACATTACGGAAAGAAAACAAGTGTCGTTATGTAACCCGTAAAGTTCCGTAACGTTACGAAAAAAAGAATCAGCAAAAAAGCAAAAAGGGGTGTATTTAGTAAAAAAGGGTGTGCAAATAGCAACCAGGCCCACTTGGGCCTTCCAGGGTGTTCCAACAGAAGGCGGTGCCTTCTGGTGAAAGCAACCCAGCTCGCCTGGGCGAGCTGGGCGGCAACCACCTCCCTCTTTTCCCCTATAAGTAGGGGAAAAAAGGCAGAGTAATTTCGTTCAACCCTTCTGGTATTTAGGATTCACTTGAAATTAGTGAGGAAAATTGTTTCTGTGAAGAAAATCCAAGCCGAGGCTCTTCCGTAACGCTTCCGAGACGTTTCCGTGAGCGATTTCGTAAAGATTTTCCACCGTTCTTCATCGTTCTTCGTTCATTCTTCGTCGTTCTTCGGTCTTCAATCAGTAAGTTCCCGAAATCTAACCTTTCAATTCATTCTATGTGCCCTTAGTGGTCCCCACTTGTTTCGCGTGCTTTTACTTTTATTTCGTTTGCTTTCCGTATCCCCTTTTGACATGCTTTAACCATTTATTTAAGCCATTTTCTCGCCTAATCAATAATAAAATGAATTTCCACCGATCATTCGAGTTGTAATATCTTTTAATCTCTGTTAGAATAAAACCCAACCGATCTTTCACGCCGTAACCACGTTTAAAACCAAAAGAGGCAAAATAATAATAAAATAATCAAAAATATCTTTGAATAAAATAATCCAAAAAAATCAATCAGACGCTTTTCTTTGGGATTTTTTTTAATTTGAATTGACTAATAACCAAAGTGAAACTAAGGCTAAAATCAACTCACAAATCATGCTTTGTCCATAAAAATCACCTAAAAACCATTTTAAGGTCCAACGCCTTAAATGGTCTTTTTTGCTTTTATTGGTTAAACATGGACTTTTGAAAGCCTAAAATCAACACACAACTTTGTCACTACTTTCAAAAAACCAAGAGATCATTATGGTCCAATGCCTTAATGTTTTCTCTCCTTTCAAAAGAATCAAAAGATCGTTTAAATGGTCCAATGCCTTTCAGCGACTTTTGTTCGGTCAAAATATATCTTGCAAAAAAGGGATAAAAACAACTTAACCAACGTTTAATTCTGAAAGAACTACGTAGGTCTGATTTCCTTATCACAAATTGAGGAATATGTAGGAGCAAGGGAAACACCCTTGTCGACCACAAAAAGATTAAAAATACAAAAAAGGCATAAAAAGACATAAAAACGTAAAAAGGGAAATAAAACAAATTGAAGTCATATTTGCACACTTGATTAAAGGTTGTCGTCCCTTGTGACGGGCGTGTGGGGTGCTAATACCTTCCCCATGCATAAATACAACTCCCGAACCTTTCACACTTAAAGTTCATAGACCAAACCTTTCCGGTTTTTTCGACATTTTCCTCGAATAAACGTTGGTGGCGACTCCGCGCATTTTCCTTTCTTGGAAGACGCACCCGTGAGCCCCGTGTCGCCCTCCCACCGAAGGGTAGGTTGCGACACACACTTTATACCATGCCATAAGGTGGATGATGCTTCCCACATCATATAGTCACACTTTGTGCATGTCCTTTATGTTTTACATGCCTCATGACACCTAAGCACACTTAATGGAGAATCTTGGACTTGATCTTGGATTAGTGGGCTGAATCATAACTAAAATTCACTAATCATAATTAGTGAAATTTTGGCTCCACAAATTCAATTTCAAATTCAAGTGAAATTTGAATTGAAATTCAAATTTCCTTCCAATTTTGTGTGACACTTATCCTATGTTTGGATGGAGAATTTAAAAATTTCTAGGAAATTCAAATACACAACATTTTAATTGCCTTGATTTAAATTCCTTTAATTTTGCAAATATTTTGTTTGGATGAAGCAATTTAATTTATTGTATTTTAACTGTCTTGTTTGGTTAAATTAATTCAATTTAGCCTTGATTAGATTGTTAGAAAAAGCATCGCAACCCAAACCTTCATTTCCTCACCAGAAAAAGAAGCGCAAGCGGAGAGCCACTGCCACTGTCGGTTCCACTTCCGTTTCCTCCGAAACTAGCCACACTGATGGCCCCAACCAGCTCAACACTCTCATTCATGACGCTACTGTTGCGTGCAAGCAGATTAAAGCCACTGTCGCTGGCAACGATTTTCATTTCGGTGAGCTAAGCCTGAGCGAGAGTGGGTGGATGGAGAACATGTGGCTTGAGAGGAGCGAAGACTGTTTGTCTCTTGAGAGGAAAGACCGAGAGAGAGGAATGAGTGTGTGGAGGAATTGAAATTATTTAGTTTTCAAGAGAATTTTAAATTATTCATTTTTTGTTAATTAAAATTTCCTGTTAAAATGACAGATATTCAATTTCTCTTTAAATTATTATCCAAACACTAAATTTAAAATGACAGATATTCAATGTCTCATCTAAAATGAATTACTCTGTTAAAAGTATCCATTCAAACACAAACTTAGGCTATAAATAGAGGTCATGTGTGTGCAATTTTTGGAACTTTGATCATTTGAGAATTACACTTCAAAGTTCAGACCTCATTTGAGGCACAAAATTTTGTGCTCCTTCTCTCCCTCTCTCTCCACTCATCTTCTCCTACCTTCAAGCTCTTATCCATGACTTCTTATGGTGGTGAGCTTCTTCTTGACTCATCTTCTCCTTGAAGTGGCATCTCTAATCATCTTCCTTCTCCATTCCACTGCCATTCATCTTCAAGAAGCAAAGCACTCCATTGATGAAGAAGATCCAAGGCCTACAAGCTCCACATGGAGCTCCATCATGTGGTATCAAGATCATCTTCATATTGGTGATGTTCTTTTGCTTCCTCTATCTTTTTGTTCGGTCAATTCACTATAATTCCTTGTTCTTCATCTTATTCTCCATGTATATCCTCCATTGTCTTGTGGTTTGGTGCTGTTTAGAGTAGATTTAAAAAAATAAACCGATCAATCCACCAGGTGTTAATATTAACACTAGTCATATTAGATTAATAACATACTAATGAGATTGATTTGCCTTTCTTCTCAAGCCATTTCTGGAAACTCGGACAATTCTTCTTCATGTGTCCTTTCTTCTTTTAAAAGAAACACTTTTCCACCTTCTTAATATCAGCTTGAGGTGGTATTTTACCATTTCCCTTCTAATTATCTTGAGGTGGTATTCACACATCTCAATTACAAGTTGTCGCAACGTGCCCTTTTGCGGGCGAGCGAAGGCGAGGCTCACGGGTGCGCTTTCCAAAGGAGGAAAGATGCGCGGAGTCGCCACCAACGTTTATTTGTGGAAAACGTCGGGAAAACCGAAGGAAATCGGTCAAAATGAAAATTCTAAGTTCGGGAGTTGTATTTACGTTTGAGGAAGGTATTAGCACCTCTCACGTTTGTCTCGAAGGACAACAACCTATTTTTTAGAATTGTGGAAATTGTATTACCATAACTTTTATTTCTTTTTATTTTTTGAGGTCGACAAAAGTGGGGCTTTTGCTCCTACGTACCCTCCTTTTGAGAGGAAATCATACCTACGTAGTTCTTTCTTATGCGTGAATCAAGTGATTCTTTTTACTTGAAAGGTGATCATTTTAAGGCGTTGGACCTTAAAAATGATCCATTTTTACTTGGTAAGAAAATGAAATGATAAACTTTCAAAACCCTATTTTTGTGGACGAGCTTGACTAGGCGAGTTGATTTTAGCCTTAGTTTCACTTTAGTTATTAGTCAATTCAATTAAGAATGAGAAATCCCAAAGAGAAAACGCCCGATTGATTTTTTCGCTTTATTTTACTAAAAGGTATTTTTTGATTATTAATTGAATTGACTAATAACTAAAGTGAAACTAAGGCTAAAATCAACTCGCCTAGTCAAGCTCGTCCACAAAAATAGGGTTTTGAAAGTTTATCATTTCATTTTCTTACCAAGTAAAACTGGACCATTTTTAAGAAAAAAAAACCTTAAAATGTTCACCTTTCAAGTAAAAAGAATCACTTGATTCACACATAAGAAATAACTACGTAGGTCTGATTTCCGCTCCAAAGGAGGATACGTAGGAGCAAAAGCCCCGCTTTTGTCGACCTCAAAAAATAAAAAGAAATAAAATTTATGGTAATACAATTTCCACAATTCTAAAAAATAGGTTGTTGTCCTTCGAGACAAACGTGAGAGGTGCTAATACCTTCCTCAAACGTAAATACAACTCCCGAACTTAGAATTTTCATTTTGACCAGTTTCCTTCGGTTTTCCCGACGTTTTCCACAAATAAACGTTGGTGGCGACTCCGCGCATCTTTCCTCCTTTGGAAAGCGCACCCGTGAGCCTCGCCTTCGCTCGCCCGCAAAAGGGCACGTTGCGACAGTTGGCGACTCCACTGGGGACTATTTTTGTGAGTTAGGCCTATTTTAAGGAATTGTGGATTTGTGAAACTTCATGTGTGCATTTGTTGAACTATGTAAAATGTAAATAATTGTTGTCTATTTCGCATTCTTTACACTGCATTCTAAGCACCCACGGGTTTGAGTAAAAAGGGGCCCTATACCCGGGTTCATGGGAATTTAAGGAGTGGAGGTGAATCTATCATCATGCTAGGTCTCCGACTTGCTTGATAATAGTGAAACCTCGTTTTGAGCTTTCTCTCTTTATAATGTGTTGTCGCTGGTATTCCATACCGCCACAATATTATTATCTTGAGTGATGATACCTCTAGAAAACAGCCGTGTGAGTTATGAATTGTTGGGGAGTAGTTATTAGAGACCCCTAGATATTGTCCTATAGGTTCCTAAATAGGGGCAAAGAGCAAACACGCTCCGTGCCATTCGTTCTCATGCATTTTTTGGTAAATAGCACTAGTTTATAGTTTTGCTAGTGATGTTTGGTTTCTTTAGAGTAATACGTAACCTTTTTAATACTATGTTGAGGCGCCATCATGCCCAAAATGTAGCATTAAAGTTGGATCTCTACAGTCTTGTATGTGTGTGTCGCAACCTACCCTTCGGCGGGAGGGCGACGCGTGGCTCGCGGGATGCGTGTTCCACGAAAGGAATACGCGCGGAGTCGCCACCAACGTTTATTTGAGGAAAACGTCGGAAAAACCGGAAAAGACGCGATCTACGAACTTTAAGTGAAAGGTTCGGGAGTTGTATTTACGCACGGGGAAGGTATTAGCACCCCATACGTCCGTCCCAAGGGACGACAGCCTTTAATCGAATGTGCAAACGTGACTTTGGTTTTTATGTTCCCTTTTATGTTCTTATATCCTTTATACCCTTTTTATATTTTTCCTTTTTTGTGGTCGACAAGGGTGTTTCCCTTTGCTCCTACGTATTCCTCAATTTGTAATGAGGAATTCAGACCTACGTAGTTCTTTTTTATCAAGTGATTCTTTTTTTTACTTAAGAGGTGATCATTTTAAGGCGTTGGACCTTAAAAACGATCCATTTTACTTAGTAAGAAATTGAAATGACAAACTTCAAAAACCTATTTTTGTGGACGAGCTTGACTAGGCGAGTTGATTTTAGCCTTAGTTTCACCTTAGTTATTAGTCAATTCGATAAAGAATGAGAAATCCCAAAGAGAAAACGTCCGATTGATTTTCCGCTTTATTTTACTAAAAGGTATATTTTTGTTATTATATTATTATTTTATTTCTTTTTTTTTTTTATTTCCAACGTGGTTACGGCATGACCGAACGGTCGGAATTTATCTTAACCAAAGTTTACGGATCATACAATTCAAACGTTCGGTGGAAATTTATTTTATTTTTAAGTTAAGCGAGAAATGACTTAAGTAAAATGGCTTAAGCACGTCAACAGGGGGTATAAAAAGTAAATGAAATGAGAATAAAAATACACGAAACACAATGTGGACCACCATGGGTACATAGAATGAATCGAAAAGCTTGGTTCGAGGTACTTACCCGTTGAAGATCGAAGAACGATGAAGAACGAATGAAGAACGTCGAAGAACGGTCGAAACCTTTGCGAAATTCCTCACGGAAAACGTTACGAAAACGTTTCGGAAGCGCCTTGGCTTAGATTTTCTTCACGGAAACAATTTTTCCAAGCAAATTCGAAAGAGAGGGAAGTGCCTAAGGGGCTGAACCCTTTTCCTTCTCACTTCCTCCCCTATTTATAGCAAAATAGGGGAGATGCTTGCCGCCCAGCTCGCCCAGGCGAGCTCAGCTCGCCCAGGCGAGCCAGGTTGCTTCCTCCAGAAGCAACAGCCTTCTGGAGGAATCTTCTGGAGGGCCCAAGTGGGCCTGGGTGCTATTTGCACCCCCATTTTTACTAAGTACACCCCCCTCTACTTTTTTTGGTGATTCTTTTTTTTGTAAAGTTATGGAAACTTACGAATTTCGTAACGATACTTGTTTTCTTTCCGTAATGATACGGAACCTTGCGGATTACATAATCATCCCCTTTTTGACTTACGGAATGTTACGGAACCTCACTTAATTATGCAACGATGTCTCCATTTGATTTCCGGTGTGTCACGGAAACTTACGGATTGTGCATCAATATTTTTTTGGTTTTCCGGCATGTCCTGGAATTTCACAAATTGCCTAATGATGGGTGCCAAGCACCTCACAAGGACCAAAGAAAAGTCGCATGTCATCAAGCAAAGGTCCCCGGACGAAATTAGGGTATGACAGTTGCCCCTCTTTACTTGTCTTTTATTGGAGATAAAAGGAAAGTAAAGATAAGACACTAATTTCGTTCCTCTCGATTTGACGAGAGTCGCGGGTGACCATAAAATCTCCACATGCAAATGACTTGTTGTTCCCGAGGGAAAAAAAGGTGCAGAAGACGACGTCAGTCTCTGCATGCTATCAAGCGTTCTGTCTTACAGATAGCAAAAGAAAGTTTATACGGATAACCACTCGGGTATTTCCGCCCGTCAGCGTGACTCAAAAGTCAGTATGACAGATCTTATAAGTGCGGAAGATGATGTAAACCTCTGCGTGTCATCGGGCCCGCCGCCTCTGGATGACAAAGGGTGCAGAATGACGAAATTTTGTCTCTGCGTACCATCGGACACGACTGTGTCTGAATGGCAAAGGGGTGCGGAATGACCAAATTTTGTCTCCGCGTGTCATCGGGCCCGCCGCCTCTGGATGACAAAGGGTGCAGAATGACCAAATTTTGTCTCTGCGTACCATCGGACACGACTGTGTCTGAATGGCAAAGGGGTGCGGAATGACCAAATTTTATCTCCGCGTGTCATCGGGCCCGCCGCCTCTGGATGACAAAGGGTGCAGAATGACCAAATTTTGTCTCTGCGTACCATCGAACACGACTGTGTCTGAATGGCAAAGGGGTGCGGAATGACCAAATTTTGTCTCCGCATGTCACATGACCTCAGGGTCAGTATGACAGATCTTGTGGGGTGGCCGACAAAAGCAAGGCTCTTGCTCCTACGTATCCTCCAATGAGGAACTCAGACCTACGTAGTTTTAGATAACTTGTGAGACTTGAAAAAGTCTCGACCAGAAGATGTTGACATCTCCGGAAAGGGTGCAAATGACCACACTGGCCTTTGCTCATCAATCACACTTGGGGTCACTGAATGACGAGGTGCGGATAACCGTAAGGTGTCTCCGCGGGTTACCAGCTCTTGGGTCATGACAGCAAAAGGTGGTGTGGTCGACAAAAGCAAGGCTCTTGCTCCTACGTATCCTCCAATGAGGAACTCAGACCTACGTAGTTCTGGATAACTTGTGAGACTTGAAAAAGTCTCGGTGTTTTCTCCACTAAAATGCAAACATGCTTTAGCAATGAGACAAATATTCCAACTGATTAGAGCAGCATATGCTTTTTTGAGTGAAAAACAATGCGTTTACCGGGGAAGGAGAGTCTGCTGATGAAACCCCCCATAACCATAAATGAGATTTTGGATGTTTAGCATTTCATTTCTAAATGACCATTTAGAGGAAACACTGGGTTCGACAAAATAGAAGAAAATCACTCAAAGTGTATCAATCTCGCACAGGTAAGTGTTTCATCCTAATTCCGAACCATAGATATGTCATGACTTGATTTTGCAATTTATTTCCTATCAAATCAAAAATTACATGCGTGATCATGGATCAATAGGACTTCTCTTGGGAATGGGTTCTTTTGATGGGTTTTTTTGGCTTTTGTGTGTTTTTGGCTTTTGATTTTTGGTTGGCTTTTTCCTTTTCTATTTTTGTTTAGTGCGGGGCGAAAAAGTCGCTAGCGCACAGGATTTTGGTTGGTAATCAAAGGGAGAAGACCACTTTTAGGTCATGGTTTCCTTTTCTTTCTTTTGTTCATTTGGTGACAATTCTGCATTGTTCAGATATCGTCTGGTCCAAGGACCTCCCGACACATTTCTTCTGGTTTCTTTGACCAGGAGCTTTCTTCTTTTTTATTTCTCTTTTTTTCTTTCTCCCATTCTTTGATTGGGAATTTTCTTTCTTTTCTTTTTTCCTTTGATTGGAAATTTTTCTTCTCCTTTTTTTGCTTCCGAGGGTAAGGATTATGGTGAGTCAGGATTTCGGCTCAAAGCTTGTAGAATGGCTAGACATGATACATGTCATGGTTTGGTTTGGTTCAAGGATAAAAGGGATGCCCCACATTATTTCCATGACACAAATGCAAAAATGATGATTTGGAAACTTCATGCAAAACTGGTCATGCATGCACATATGTGGACACTCAAGTGTCAAATTTTTATGGTCATGGGATGCTAAGGCTCAGGATTCATTTCCTCTATTTTAAATCAACCCAATGTTTCCAAAATATGTTCTTTTATCCATTTGTGCATTCATCCGAGTCCATTTCGGGCGTCCGGGGAAATTTCACAGCATTCACCCTTCAGGTGTAGACACATTTTCCAAAAATTGGTTATGATCAATGAATTTTTTTCAAAGAAAAGTTGGAAATCATCTCTTTTCAAAAGCATGTCGGTTTTTCAGCTAGACAACTTATTTTTCTCTTTTTCCCATTTTTTTTCTTACTTGCTTTCTTTTTCCTTATTTGCTCTCTTTTCCATTTCATTTTTTTTCTTTTCTATTTTTATTTTTATCTTGATTTTTGTTTGTTTTGCATATATATTTTTGGACGATGTTCCTAAACGAAGAACTCTACACGGTTCCAGAATTTCAAACATCATCGATAGTAATGATATATAAACACTAACGCAACAATCCAAACAAAAATGTATGCGCTGTACAAATGACAATCGAAACAACAAAAACAAACATTAGTCTCTCAAGTCAAAACAATAACATAACATAAAAAATGATAAAAGAAATATGAAAGAAAAACATGAATCTGGGGATCTCCCAGTCATGTATCTCCACTCCCTCCCAAGAAGTCAAGCAAATCGGCCATCTCCTCGTCCTCGTGGGCCTCTTCTCCACCGCCGGGAGCTTCTGGGGGTGCCTCTCCTGCTTGGGCCTCAGGCCAATCTCCGGGCCATGCGACCTCTGCCCTGAACTGGTCTGGAGTAGGGCATGAAAAAGAAGCGAAGCCCTGGCTCTGCATGCTGAGGCTCATCTGGTACAGACAATCATGGGTCTGCACATGTGCCCGGTGGTTGGCTGCCTGCTGGCGAACCAAATGCCGTAAATACTGCTCCATGTCAAATGCCCCAGCCTGGCCAGCCTGATGAGGTGGTGGTGGCGCGCCTGCGGCCTGTGGAGCATCACCCTGAGCCTGTCTCTGGGTACAGTACTTCTCAATAAAAGCCCGAGTGATAGGCGGCCGAATCACCTTGGTAGGTGCAACGGGAACTCCGAACGACTGGCAGAGTCCTGTGATCAGTGCGGGAAATCCCAGGGCCCTGTTGGACTTATCTGGATCCAAAGGGTGCCTGGTAGGCGCCATACCTGCAAAAATATAAATGGCATCAGCGATTAACTGAGCCACATGGACGCTCATCCGCGTCAGGATGGCGTACACCAGCTAACACTTCGGCAGGGGGAGGTCGGAATTATGATCGCTGGGCAGGATGTTGCTGAGGAGCAACGTCATCCATATCTGGGTCAGGGTGGTCATGTTGGTGCGCATGATTCGCACTCGCCTCCCAGCAGCAGTCCGGGCAAAATCCTGCCCCGGTGTACATAGCAGCTGGGCGATGGCCTCCTCATCGAACCCGTCAGACCGGTTCCTCCTCTGGCCATACTCGCATTCCTGGCCCTCTTCCAACACCAACGGATATCCCAGGAGCTGGCCGATAGCGTCGGCATCAAACGGGATCCAAGCATTGGCATAAAACTCAAGGACTATTTCTGGATCGAACTTGGCCATGGGAGTAACCAGTGATGTCCACCGCCGGCGCCCTATTTCCTCCTGGAAATCAGTATACTCGTCGTCCCTGAGCTGGACGCGTCACTCCCGGAGAAATGACCATCCCTTGATGGCCTCGAAGTGCTGCTGGTGTACAGCGCTCCTAAAGCGGTGACTGTCATACTCCGGAGCGGAACTAGTTCCTTCGGCCGCCTTGTCCTTCCTGGACCTCTTTGAGGCAAGCTTCCTCGGGGCCATTTCCTGCGAAGGCAAACATTTGGAAAGTTAGTTTTACCAAGGGATGCTACTCTTAAAACAAAAATGGCATACAACCTCCTCCGATAAATACAAACATCAATGTAAATTTAGAGCAAGCTTATGCGCATACTTCTTTGCGAACGTTCACTTGCACAAGACATTCTCATAACTAAGAAAAATGCACCCATATACAATCAAGGCACCTTCGTTACCTAGATTATTTATATGTACTTCCAAGGTGTATTTGTTACCTACATCTCATGCACTTCCTTGGCTAAATTTACATACATGCGTACTCAAAGCATTTGGGGTACCAAAAATTGCACATGTGCACATTCCGGTATTTCTAATACTTATGCATATACAAACTTTGTGATGAATCTTGGCTATCTACACAATAAGGTGATACATTTCATGCTTTACTCAAGTTTTTGCTACCTAAAGCCGCATGCAAATTCAAGTATATTTTCTTTTGCTGACTAAAATTGTATTCAAATTAAAAGGTATTCTTGTAAGGTATTTTCTTTACATAACATGCAACGTATATATATTTTTTGTGAGACATTTTGACTACCAAAAATTACATGTACATACATCCAAGTATTTTGCTACTACACCCAAAGTGTAAATTGCCAAAGGTATTTTGCTACCTATTCTAAACCTACACGTTTATGATGAGCAAAATTCCTAAACATCTAGGCGTAGGGAAATTATTGTAGCGTGGCTCATAGCTGATTGATGGCCAAAAAGGGTAACTTTACCCAACATGCACCTCCTCTTGAGTTCTTTTGCATAAAAACTTTGGTTCCTAGGCCTAGGATATATGTGAGGCAATTATTCTAGCCTTTTTCGGGAATGAACGCACGTCCCAAAAAATAGAAAATATGTACAAACCAAAATGCCCCATGGGTTGTTTCCTTACAAAAGTCACGCGCTAATGCCATTGAGGCATTTCACCGAACACTTGGTGGGCGCGCGTTTAGGCATCAATAGCAAGAGAACGGGGACAATGTGGCATGCCCCATTGCTTCAAAATGCATTATAGGCCTAGGGCCATCCCATACAAACCCCCAATTCAACCTAATCAAGCAAGAAAACAAACCAAAATTGCCCCACATATTTGAGCACATTCCCACAATTTAGAGCACCAAAAGGAGATCAAAATACACCAATGAAAAGCTAGAAAGCTTAGGGATGGAACACTTACCTGTTGGTGATGAACAAAGGCACAAAACGGAATCAAAAAATGCGAAAAATGAGGACCCTAGGGCTGCAAACTCGTCAATCCCGTGGGTATGGCTTTTGAAAGGGGGGAAAAGAAGTTTTTGAATGTAAAAACTGATGCAAGCTCCATTGGAGCTTGTAGGCCTAGGATCTTCTTCATCAATGGATTCCTTTGCTTCTTGGAAGATAAATGGCAGCGGAATGGAGAAGGAAGAGAAAGATGAGACGCCACTTCAAGGAGAAGATGAGTCTAGAAGAAGCTCACCACCATAGGAGGCCATGGATAAGAGCTTGGAGGAAGAAGGAGATGAATGAAGGAAGAGGGAGAGAAGAGCACGAAATTTTGTGCTCTAAATGAGCTCTGAAATCTGAAGTTAATATTCAAATGATCAAAGTTGAAAAAAATGCACACACATGACCTCTATTTATAGCCTAAGTGTCACACAAAATTGGAGGGAAATTCAAATTTCACTTGAATTTGAAATTGAATTTGTGGAGCCAAACTTTGGAGCCAAAATTTCACTAATTATGATTAGTGAATTTTAGTTATGGTTCAGCCCACTAATCCAAGATCAATTCCAAGATTCTCCACTAAGTGTGCTTAGGTGTCATGAGGCATGAAAAGCATGAAGGACATGCACAAAGTGTGACTATATGATGTGGCAATGGGGTGTAGTAAGCAAATGCTCACCTCCCCCTCTAAAATTTAATTGGATTGGGCTTCTACCAATTCAATTAAATTTATTTCCAACCACACACATCAAATATCCACTTAGTGCATGTGAAATTACAAAACTACCCCTAATACAAAAACTAGTCTAGGTGCCCTAAAATACAAGGGCTGAAAAATCCTATATTTCTAGGGTACCCTACCTACATTATGGAGCCCTAAATACAAGGCCCAAAAATAATGAAACCTTAATCTAATATTTACAAAGATAAGCGGGCTCGTACTTAGCCCATGGGCCCGAAATCTACCCTAAGGCTCATAAGAACCCTAGGGCCTTCTCTTGCATCTCTGGCCCAATCTACTTGGAGTTTTTCTATCCAATGCCCTTGCGGAGTAGGATTGCATCATTCCCTCCCCCTTGAAAAGGATTTGACCTCAAATCCTGAGGTTCTTGATACTCTGGGCTCCTTCCCTTAACACCTGTAAAAAGAACAAAAACATATGTATTAGTGGTGTTTAGTATGTTGAAGTAAGGTAACGTCTGAAAACTCATTTCCTGGGCATCTTCCCATGAAGGAACATGGTTCCTCACCAACTCAATGAGTGGTGCTACAAGTATAGAAAAATATGGGGCAAACCTTTTGTAAAAGTTTGTTAAGTCTTGGAAGCCCCAAATTTTTCTTACACTTGGTGGAGCGGGCCACTCAGGAATGACTTTTATTCTCTTAGGGTTCATGGGAACCCTTTGATCACAATTTAAAAAATTAAGAAAAGTAAAGCAATAGAACATACCTTTTTCTGTATTTTCATGTTGATTATTCCTACCAAAAAGTATGACAAACCTAAGGTGTCCCATATGAGTGCCTAAGTTTGTATTGAAACTAAAAATAAGAACAAACCTACCTAATGAGTCCCTATGTACACAAATCATGAAGATGTTGGGTGCATGAGTAATTTTACAAAAGAGTGTTGCACCACCCAAAGCATTCATCACACCACCTATTTTAGGGATTTGGTGCCTAATAATACCTATTTTGGGCACCAACAAAGCACAAGGATTTAATCTCTTGCGAACCAAACCCTCATCCAACAACTCCTTTACTTGAGGAATAAACTCAAGCCTAAGAGATGTGGCAATGCTAACAAGTGTCTTTTTACAAAGGAGAAAATGTGGAGGTTGTCTAAGAAGGGAAATTTCTTTAATATTTGTCTTTATTTCAAAATGTCTTTCCTTCTTAGCTAACCTCTTGGAGGAGACACTTACCTCCTTATACTCCTCCTTAACCATTAAAGGTTGTCCTTCTTCTTGGGGGTAGATCTCTTCACTAGATTCTTCCCCTTTTGCTTCTTCACTTTTACTAGAGGAAGGTGAAGTAGTAGCCTCATCTTGGCTACTATAAATGTCTTGGCCCCTCATAATCATGGTTTTTGTGGTGGGGCATTGAGAAGTAATGTGTCCTCTTCCAAGACATTTAAAGCACTTCATGGAGCTAGTCTTCTCTTGCATACTAGCCTTAAGGGGTTGCTTTTCTATTGTCTTCCCCTTATCATCTTTGGGCTTAGAAGGTCTCACCCCTAAGATTCCTTGACCTTGGTCTTTCTTTGGATAAGAGTGAGAGCCATAAGATTTTGAAGTAGACTTCCTTTTAAGTTGTTGCTCTACCCTTATTTCCCAATCTAAATTGGCCTCTACATTGTCCTTCCCATGGAAGTATGGGAGTTTAATGTTAACCTCTTGAGGCTTTCTTTCATTTTCTCTCCTATGGGAGTGAGGTCTAAGATGTGACCTATGCCTTCCTTCATAATAGTCACGAAGTTCTTCACTTAGGTTCTTGCAAGAGTTATGACTACTATAGGAGACATGTTTTTCTCTTTTCATTTCTTTCATTATTTTTCTTCTTTCTTCCTCTCTTATTTTCTTTCTTTCATCTTGACTTATTTCTTCCACTCTTTTTTTTACGTTTTTCTTTTCTCTCTTGTTTTTCTTTCCACAACTTAAGGGATCTCAACTCATCTAATATCTTATACAAGGGGTCCTTAGGAGTAGAACCCTCACCATTAACACTAGATGAAGAATGAAGACTCATGTTGGTTCCTAAGTTATGGTTCTTTCTTGTTGGGGGTTTGAAAACAAAAGGTAAAATAAACTATGGTTGAAACTAGCCAAAATAAACACTAAAAGAGGTGTGAAAGATAAGGTAAAAACTAATTAGTAAAAGGCAAGATATCTAGGCAGTTTGACAATGGAGGGTAAAGGAAATAAGCTATGAAAATAAGCAAGAAATTAAAGTGCAAGAAATGCAAACTAGGCGGATCCTAAGAGTGTTTGGATGACCTCATTTAAGGTTCCCAACAAAACACTCACTATCCTAAGGGGAAATTGCCTAAAATTATTACACACAAATGGAAGTAGGGTGACCTAGCGGAGGCTCCCAACTTACTTCCAATGAAAGGCCTTTTTGTTACAAAATTTGAAAGCAAAGCAAATTGCCAATTACAAAATTACAAAGAAAAAAGTCCTCAATTGTGGTGGCTATTCTCTCTTTAGTGTTTCACTCAATTTGGAGTGCTTCTTAGTCCAATAGCTCTTAAGGTGGTTGGCCCCTTGCTTCTTGACTCAAATTCTTCAAGATATGGCACCAATCCTCCTTTCCAATTCCCTATATGGCAACTCACAAGCAAGGAAACAAAGAGACAAGCAATAACCAAAGACAAAAAAAAATGAAATGAAAGCTAAACCAATAGAGTTTTAACAAGACAAATTTCCAAGGATTATTCAACAATTAAAGCAATGAAAAGCACAAAAAGCAAGCTAGGACTCAAAGAGAAACCTAGAATGGCTCTAGAGTAGAGTAGAAAAACTCTAAAAAAAAAGACTCAAGAAACCTCTAGTTTTGGCACTTGTTTTCACAATAATGTTCAATTGAAATTTCAGAACTAGGATTGGTATAAAATATGCACCAATTATAGAACAAATTTTGAGCCAAAACAACAAGCACACTTTCCTTTCACTTTTCTTTTTTTTCCTGGACACTGATTTTTCTGCCAACTTGTGAGATTTTTATTATGGTCCAAATCGCTTGATTCTTTTTTTATAATTTTGGTCCAGATGTCTAGAAAATTCAGTAAAAGTTTCAGCTCAAAAAACGTAGTTACCAATTCCCAGTAATTTATACAAGTTCGTATGTTCAAGCTGCCAGCACCAGCGATTTCAGCCTAGAAATCAAGAGTAGTGTTTATGTTGCTTAAGGCTTGGATAGTTACAATTTGTGTTTGCTTATGCTCAATTATCTTGAATAACACAATTAAAGAGAGCTTAAGACTTATTTTGATTCACAAATCCAGCCACAACTCAGCACCACAACTCAACTTCATCATAGGCATCATGTAGGAAACTTAGAAAGCAAAAAAAAAAGTTCAAGAACAAGACTACTTCTAGGAATTGATTTAGAACATGTTATGAACTAAATAACATGCATGAATTAGACTCAAAATTCAAAAGATAGGCTAAGAATGACAAGAATACATGAACAAATGTATCTATAATTCAATCAACAAAATAAAATTCAACACAAACTTAGAACATAATGTGACAATTACTATGACTAAACATGACTCTAAGACAACATGGATTAAGTGATTTACACTTAGATTTTTGTGTTTTTTTTTTTCTAATCAATATTTTGGAACAAAATTTAGATCTAAAGGTTCAGAACAAGAATATTATGAATGAAAATTGATAGAACCTAAAATCAACACAAAAACAAGATTCAAGAGTAGATCTACAAAATTTGAACCATAGAAATGCAAGAACAAGTGTAGATCTAAGATTTAATCGGTTTATTTTTTTTTAATCTACTCTAAACAGCACCAAACCACAAGACAATGGAGGATATACATGGAGAATAAGATGAAGAACAAGGAATTAAAGAGAATTCACCGAACAAAAAGATAGAGGAAGCAAAAGAACATCACCTAGATGAAGATGCTCTGATACCACATGATGCAAGCTCCATTGGAGCTTGTAGGCCTAGGATCTTCTTCATCAATGGATTCCTTTGCTTCTTGGAAGATAAATGGCAGCGGAATGGAGAAGGAAGAGAAAGATGAGACGCCACTTCAAGGAGAAGATGAGTCTAGAAGAAGCTCACCACCATAGGAGGCCATGGATAAGAGCTTGGAGGAAGAAGGAGATGAATGAAGGAAGAGGGAGAGAAGAGCACGAAATTTTGTGCTCTAAATGAGCTCTGAAATCTGAAGTTAATATTCAAATGATCAAAGTTGAAAAAAATGCACACACATGACCTCTATTTATAGCCTAAGTGTCACACAAAATTGGAGGGAAATTCAAATTTCACTTGAATTTGAAATTGAATTTGTGGAGCCAAACTTTGGAGCCAAAATTTCACTAATTATGATTAGTGAATTTTAGTTATGGTTCAGCCCACTAATCCAAGATCAATTCCAAGATTCTCCACTAAGTGTGCTTAGGTGTCATGAGGCATGAAAAGCATGAAGGACATGCACAAAGTGTGACTATATGATGTGGCAATGGGGTGTAGTAAGCAAATGCTCACCTCCCCCTCTAAAATTTAATTGGATTGGGCTTCTACCAATTCAATTAAATTTATTTCCAACCACACACATCAAATATCCACTTAGTGCATGTGAAATTACAAAACTACCCCTAATACAAAAACTAGTCTAGGTGCCCTAAAATACAAGGGCTGAAAAATCCTATATTTCTAGGGTACCCTACCTACATTATGGAGCCCTAAATACAAGGCCCAAAAATAATGAAACCTTAATCTAATATTTACAAAGATAAGCGGGCTCGTACTTAGCCCATGGGCCCGAAATCTACCCTAAGGCTCATAAGAACCCTAGGGCCTTCTCTTGCATCTCTGGCCCAATCTACTTGGAGTTTTTCTATCCAATGCCCTTGTGGAGTAGGATTGCATCAGGTATGACCACTTAAATTTTTCTAGAGCTTCCGTTGTTCAAGTTCGAGCATCTCGATATATTATGTCCCCGAATCGGACATAGGAACATTAACCATGTCCCCTCCTTCCTTATGGTTTAGCGTCTTGCTTAACTTCAACTTACTTAAGTTAGAGTTAGGCGTTGATTACTTATTTTTTAAAACAAACAAATAGTAAGACAACTGCGAATACAAAGGATACGGGGCTGCCTTGCAGCGACGTTCTCTGCTTGTCTAGCGCAGAGAAAGGGCAACGATCAGTCGGTCGTGACCCCATCCCCACTTGCATCCGTTCCTAAGTACCTGCAAGTAATAAACAACCAGGTTCGGCTAATCTTGACCGCGTCATTGTCTTACCTTGATTGGTTTCTGCTGTCCACATTTGGTCCTCACCCTAGAAGGTAGCTCAAGATGATCCTGCCCCTGTCTTGCCACAACAATATGCATGCGTATGCGTATGCATGAATGTTTTCAAACGCAGCGAATCTTAGCAAAAGTTGGTTTAGGTTCAGTTTTAATTAAACGCTTGGGGCATCCCACGAACTGAGCGGAAGGGCTCAGGTGATCACAAATCAAATGCAAGGTTTGAAACCAACGTGAGGACTAAAGCCTTGAATCCACGTTCATTTCTTTGAAAGATTGTAACGAGAGATACAGCAGACGGGAAATCCCTGGGGGAAATCTAGAAAACGCATAAAGATAAAGAACATGCAGCGACATCCTTAATTGCCCCAGCTTCTAAGCATAATATCGCTTGACGACATCAGAATTCACGGGTGAAGGTAACTCTTCACCATCCATGTTGGTAAGCACCATGGCTCCTCCGGAGAAAGCCCTCTTCACAACAAAAGGCCCTTCATAGTTCGGGGCCCATTTCCCTCGATTGTCCTTGACAGCATGGGACATTTTCTTTAGCACAAGGTCTCCCTCATGGAACTTGCGCAAACGTACTTTCTTGTCGAATGCATTCTTCATTCTTTGCTGGTATAAGCGCCCATGACTCATGGCCGTTAAGCGCTTACCCTCAATGAGGTTGAGCTGGTCATAGCGCGTTTGAGCCCACTCTGATTCCTTTAATCCGGATTTTGCCAAGATCCTTAATGACAGGACTTCCACCTCAAACGGTGACACAGCCTCCATCCCATATACCAATGAGAACGGCGTTGCCCCAGTTGACGTTCGCACTGAAGTTCGGTAACCGTGTAACGCGAATGGGAGCATTTCGTGCCAATCCTTGTATGACACGGTCATCTTTTTGATAATCTTTTTGATATTCTTATTGGCCGCTTCCACAGCTCCATTCATCTTTGGCCGGTAGGGTGTGGAATTGTGATGTTGGATTTTAAACTCCTCGCACATTTCCCCCATCATCTTGTTATTCAGGTTGGTGCCGTTGTCCGTGATAATCTTCCTTGGCAAACTATATCGGCAGATGATCTCTTTCTTAATGAACCTGACCACTACACCCCTCGTGACACTGGTATAGGAAGCCGCCTTGACCCACTTGGTGAAATAATCTATCGCTATGAGGATGAAGCGATGACCATTCGAGGCCTTGGGCTCAATGGCCCCGATGACATCTATTCCCCACATGGAGAAAGGCCAAGGGGCGGACATGACATTCAGAGGATGTGGTGGGGCATTGACATTATCTACTGTGGCGTCCCTAAATTAATGACTGGTTTAATAGTAATAATTTAAATAACAAAGTCCATGGTAAAATTATTTTTTTTTCTTCTTTTTCTTTTTCATTTCTTTCTCTTTTCACCATAACTAGGTTTAGAAGGAAAATCCTCACCATAAAGTCCTGAATGGCCAGTTCACAACTCTATTCGGAGTCATTTCTTTCTTACCGCTCATAATTCTCTAAATTATTTTGTTGTTTCAAAAGGAAGAATATACCAGCCATTACTTTAGGTCGTCACGTGAAAATAAAAGGATAAAATACAGTCGATAAACTCTTTTACAAATAAAGTTGCTAATGCTTTCTTTTCAAATAACAAGATCGATCATAAATGCATTCATCATTTAAAGCTGTCCAAAATATGGGAGTTTTACAAAATACAGTGTCATCTAGAGCAAAGGTGTCCATAGTGGTGGCTTCAGCCACATGTATACAATCATCAAATTCCTATACATCAGGTCTACCCATACAAAAGCAAAAGAGTAAACCTAACAGTCAGTCCTAGATACACCTACCCTCAAAAAGTATACAAAACTAATCCAAAAAGCTGTCCACTAGGATGAAGAGCCTCCGCTGATCGCCATCTCCCTCGGGCCACTATCCTCCGTAGAGTCTGCCTCAGATGCCGACATGACTTCCTCGGGAGAATCCACCTCAAGAAGTGGATCCTCATCACCCTCTAGAAAGTCAAGGGCATCCACAGCAGGCTCAGGAGGTAGCTCCTCCAGGTCCTCCTCAGGGTCTTCCTCGGATGACGTTACCTCGATCACTTGAACGGGCTCCACTAGACGATATGGTGTAGGCGTGGGTAGTATCCACTCCACAGTGCACTGAAGCATCCGTGCAGGTTCATCTGGATGCACCAAAGAAGTAGCCGTGAATCGAATGGTGCCCCGAAATCGGCACCTCGTGTTGCCTTCGAGGGTCTCCCAAGCTCCCTCTAGGCACTCCATCTCTACTCGATCACAGATTAGCTGCGCCGCCATCACGATCTACAAGAAAGAAGAGAAAGGGGTAGACTCTTTCACAAGAATCTAACTGTGCTGCACACGATGCGTCTCATAAACACTACATGCAATAAAAAGGGGTATTTTAAGGCTTTCCATCTCTGGTAATCGATTACACAGCCTTGGTAATCGATTACCAGAGGCTAAACTTGAATTACATAGCCTCAGAACATGAAATATGCCATAATGCACTGTGTAATCGATTACACATGCCTGGTAATCGATTACCAGTGACCCATCCCTCTGTGTAATCGATTACACAGGCTGGTAATCGATTACCAGAGGCTCCCTTAGCTTCCTGACTTCGTTTTCAAGCCTGGTAATCGATTACATTCCTTGGTAATCGATTACCAGAGACCATCTTAGCCTCCTGTCTTCAATTTTAAGCCTTGTAATCGATTACCCACCCTTGGTAATCGATTACCAGAGGCCACAATCCACATATTACACAAAATTCACAGCTGGCCAGCCACCACAAGCCTCCTTGCTTTGTGGTCTTTGTTCCTTTTATCTGTTGACTGCCAGGAGCTCGCCTGCTTAGGTACATCACAGGTTCTCACTGACCGACTATGCCCGGGTTGGGTCGGGATTGGTCAAGCTTGGTTTTGGGCAATAGCACCCCACCTGACGTCCCCAAGGTCTCCTGACCCCCGCGACATATCTCCAGGTACCACTCTGTGGTCAACAATAAAAGCAGGAAGTTTCACCCTTCAACACTTCCTCATCTCAAGCTTGTAGGATTATGGGGTACCCATCACATGTGGTACTAGGTGGCGGTCGGGCGATGGTGCACAACAAGTTTTCCACATCCACAATGCGCGCATAAACCCACCATCCCCTGTTGCCCACCTCCAACTGAGCTCACGTACTCCCACGTAGCCCATATCCTCGTTTCTCTCAACACCGGGTCCCCATCAATCCTCCCAAGCTTCCACAACATCCAAGAAAAACAACATTCAAACAGCACAAGCTATCACAGCCAAGCAAAACAGAGCAAAGGCAGAAAACTATGCTCAACACATCAACCAAAATCACAGCTTTTCTCACTTAAAGACCACAGTAACAATTCCTTCGATCCAATTCGTTAACCGTTGGATCGACTCCAAAATTGTACTGGAAGTCTATAGTGCATAAGCCTACATTGTGACCGTTGGGATCTACTAGCAAACATCTAGAACTCATACTGCACTAGACTTTCCACAGCCAACCACACACAAGCATTTTCTGCACCAAGCTAAAATCCTGCTGCACCTATTTTGGCAGCAAAATTCTGCATAAGTGCAGATTTCGAAAATCACACTTCCCCTCATCCAATCTTGCTCAAATCAAATCCTACAAGTCCCAAATCATGTATCAAACATGTCTAAACCAAAGCCAAGCTTCAAACCACAGCAACACAAAATCTAGGTGTTCAAAACCCCTCAATTCAATGGATTTTCTAGGTTTGAAAAGCGAAATTTAGAATGAGGTAAATTTGAAGCAAACTCTCACCTCACACCAGTCCATAACATCTATTTAGACTTGTTCAAACTGGATTTACACCTAAAATCTCACCGAATCAAAATTTGGCCCTTCGACACCCAAATTTGCCCTAGAAATGGCTCTTTATTCACTTTGATCATTTGTTTTTCTCTCTAGCACAGTCCAAGCTTTCTCCCAAGTCCTAAATGACATTTCAAGCTAGTATTAACTCACTTTAACCTCCATTTACCACAGAATTCAGACTTAGCCTTCCCACTCTCAAAGCCTCACTCTTTTTCCACTCATAACACCACATTCTCACTTTCCAACCCTAGGTTAACTCTATATTTCATCTCTAACAGTTTTCCTTCAGAAACTTTAGCATACAAACGTCACAAACATCATCACAAAACCCTAAAACAGAATGGGTATGTCTAACTCACCCAAACATGGCAATTTCAACAAGCTTTCAACAAGTTCCTTCACAAATAATCATCACACAGCAGAAAACTAACAAAACCACCCATCATATCTCCCAAACCCCATACCCACGAATTTTAAGAGAGAAAGAAGTCCACCCAAACCTGAATTTTCGAAGTCCCACTCGTAGCCACGCACTTCACGACTCCAAAAGTGCCCTCCTTTCGCGATTTGGAGCAGAAATGAGCACCAAAGGTTGGAGCTTTGTGTGGAGCTTCAATGGTGAATGAGGGAGGAAGAAAAGCAACGTAAGGGAGAGGGAGAGAGAGCTTCTGAAAATGTGGGGCTGAGTGAAGAGAGAGAGAGTTGCTTTTTGGTTCTAAATAAAAGGGTTTTTTTTTCTATTATTTTATTCAAGCTCTGCCACATGTCCCTATTTGATTGGAGCAAAAAGGGCCCACTTTCTCTTTTTGACTGTGACCCATACTCAGTCACAAAAGTGAGAAAAATCTGACCTTTGAAATGCTAAAATCCTGCCTCGGTTTGCGTGCCGTTTCTCTGATTCTAGTTTCTCGCGTTTCTCTGCGTCCGTCGGGGCCAGTTTTCGAAAGCAAGCAATATATATATATCAAAACGCTCAGAATAAAACCCCGAGCGTGGTTCAAAGGTTGGTTTCGTTAAATTTTAAGTTGCACGCAAAACGATGATTTTTAAACTAATTAATTAAGAATTAACCCATAACCTCCCAGTTATGGATTTCTCTTCCTTAATTAGTCTAACCCGCGTATCTTGCCCCCCGCTATTCCTACTCTAACCAAGAACATATATGCATATACACTGAATAATACTTATATATATAATCATTCAAAATACATCGTTTCCAAAAACTCCGGGTAGAAATTTCCAGGATGTTACATCTGCGAACGCTTGACATTTGTAGCATTTCCTCACATGGACACAACAATCACTTTCCATGGTAAGCCAATAATAACCTGCTCTTAGGATCTTCCAGGCCATAGCATGCCCGTTGGCGTGCGTTCCAAACGAGCCCTCATGGACTTCCTCGATCATGTGATTTGCCTCCCTGGCATCCACACACCGCAGGAGTGTCATGTCGTGATTTCTCTTATATAGTATGCTTCCGCTCATGAAGAAACCGGCTGCCAACCTTCTCAATGTCCTCTTATCATTGTCGGCAATCTCTGGCAGGTATTCTTTGCTTACGACATATCGCTTGATGTCGAAATACCAAGGCTTTCCGTCCCGTTCCTCTTCTACTTGGCAACAATGCGCAGGTTTGCCACGACACCAAAATTCAATGTAGGGTAGATCCCCGTGCGGTGTTAGCTGGAACATAGACGCCAAAGTAGCAAGTGCATCCGCCATTTGATTTTCCTCGCGGGGAACATGATGGAAGGAGATCTCATCGAAGGTCTTAGCCAATTCCTTGATATAGGCTTTGTAGGGTATTAGCTTGGGATCTCTAGTTTCCCATTCCCCTCTCAGCTGATGGATTACCAATGCCGAGTCGCCGTACACCTTGAGTAGTTTGACATTGGAGTCAATCGCTGCCTGGACGGCTAGGGCACATGCTTCATATTCGACCATGTTGTTGGTGCAGTCGAATCCTAGCCTGACTGTGAAGGGTACACATTGATTGTCCAGAGAGACCAATACTGCCCCAACGCCATGACCTAGAATGTTTGACGCTCCGTCAAACCATACGGTCCATTTGTCCTGATCTTCGTCCAATTTTTCCTCAAACAAGGCCATGATGCCCTCATCCGGGAATTCAGGATGCATGGGCTGATAGTCATTAAGAGGTTGTTGAGCCAAATAATCTGCTAAGGCGCTTCCTTTTATCGCCTTTTAGGTGACGTAGACTATATCAAACACGGATAGCAGGACTTGCCACCGGGCGATTCGTCCCGTGAGAGCTGGCTTTTCAAAGATGTACTTAACCGGGTCCATCTTGGATATCAACCAGGTAGTATGGCTCAGCATGTACTGCCTTAGGCGATGGGATGCCCATACTAAAGCACAACACGTTCTTTCGAGCAAGGAGTAATTCATCTCACAGGTCGTGAACTTCTTACTTAGGTAGTAAACAGCGCGCTCTTTCTTCCCGGATTCGTCATGTTGCCCCAGCATACACCCTATTGACTCGTCCAAGATTGTCATGTACAAAATGAGAGGCCTTCCAGGTACTGGTGGCATAAGCACGGGAGGATTCATAAGGCACTTCTTGATCCTTCCAAAAGCTTCTTGGCAATCCTCATTCCAGCGATCAGTTTGGTTTTTGCGTAAGAGCTTGAACAACGGCTCACAAATGGTGGTGAGCTGCGATATGAATCTGGCAATATAATTCAAGCGTCCCAGGAAACCTCGGACTTGCCTCTCTGTACGGGGTTCTGGCATCTCAAGGATAGCCTTCACCTTTTCGGGGTCTACCTCTATCCCTTTCTGGCTTACAATGAAACCAAGCAATTTCCCTGATTTGACCCCAAAGGTACACTTAGCGGGGTTCAACCTTAATTGATATTTCTTAAGCCTTTCGAACAACTTCCGCAGGTTGACAAGGTGTTCTTCCTCAGATTTAGATTTAGCAATTACGTCGTCCACGTAGACCTCGATCTCTTGATGCATCATATCATGGAACAAAGCTACCATGGCCCGTTGATAAGTTGCCCCGGCATTCTTGAGTCCAAAGGACATCACCTTGTAACAGAGCGTCCCCCACAGGGTGACGAAAGTAGTCTTTTCCATATCCTCGGGCGCCATCTTTATCTGATTGTAACCGGAGAAACCGTCCATGAAGGAAAATAAAGCGAAATTGGCCGTGTTATCTACGAGGATATCGATGTGTGGTAAAGGAAAATTGTCCTTGGGACTGGCCCGATTCAGGTCCCGATAATCCACACACATTCGTACTTTCCCATCTTTCTTAGGGACCGGTACGATGTTGGCAACCCATTCTGGATACCGAGCGACGGCCAGAAATCCAGCGTCAAATTGCTTCTTCACTTCTTCTTTTATCTTTAAGGATGTTTCGGGCTTCATCCTTCTCAGTTTCTGCTTTACCGGGGAACACTCGGGATTTAGAGGTAATCGGTGCTGTACAATGTCAGAACTCAAACCGGGCATATCTTGGTATGACCAAGCAAAGATGTCTTGGTAGTCTTTTAGCAGGATTATTAATTCTTCACGGATAGGTGCAGTAATACCTGTACCTATCTTTACTTCCCTTTTTCCACTGCCAATTCCTAAGTCTACCAGCTCTGTTTCTTCTTGATGAGGTCCCATTTCTTGGTCCTCATGGGCGACCATTCTTTCTAATTCTGGGGGAAGTCCCACATCCTCGTTTCCTTCATCTTCCGTTTGACTCATTTCTTGCTCGAAGTCGATAGGCGGGTCCCAGGTATTAGTACCTTCGGGGGACTCGTCATCGGATCTGCCGTTTCAGAAAAAGAAGTAAACATGCAAATGAATGAGAATGGGTAGAGACGTAGGAACAGATGAAGAAAGATCCTTGTATTATAAATTCAAAAACAAAAGACACAAAGCCTTAACAAAAGGAAAAACTCTAAAGCCTAGGCCCAACTATAGAGCTTTTAAAAACCGTAAAGGTTTACATTATGCTCGTTGCGTAAATGCCGGGGCGTTCCTCCACTCGCCAATTTCCCAGCTGGAAATCAGGAGGGCATGGTCGTACCAAATCCAATGTACTTGGAACATCATCTTCGCATATCGCGACCACTTGACCTTTGTCTCCCAGACCCGCGATTATAAAGCTTCTACTTATGTGGCAGGGCGGGCTTCCTTCACTTTCTTGTCTCCAACGCGAGCTTTGACCACTGCTCTTCCTTCCCACGATGCTTCTTTTCATATCCGCCTGAGTGGGCTTATAGCCTAAACCATACTTCCCACGATTTCCTTTGGCATTTATCAGGCTAGTTATGCCGCCGTTGTCCTTGCCTAAACCCATTCCGGGTTCGTAACCGTTCCCTAACATAACTCGGGCCATCATTACTGCTGCATCGGACAGGCAAGGCTGCCCAGAGAAGGAGTCCACGGAGGAAATGCTGACCACCTCAAAAGACTGGAAAGCAGTTTCTAACGATTCTTCTGCGGCTTCCACATAAGGCATAGAGGATTGGCAGCTCACCAAGATGTCTTCCTCGCCTGACACGATGACCAAGTGCCCCTCCACTACGAATTTCAACTTTTGGTGGAGTGTAGAGGGCACAAATCCCACTGAGTGGATCCACGGGCGCCCCAACAGACAGTTGTAGGGGGGGTTAATATCCATTATTTGGAAGGTGACTTGACAGGTGTGAGGGCCTATTTGTACTGGGAGATCGATCTCTCCCCTAACCTCTCGGCGAGTGCCGTCGAAGGCACGAACCACCATTGAACTCGGCTTTAAGTGGGAAGCATTGAATGGTAATTTCTCCAAAGTGCTCTTAGGCATCACGTTTAAACTGGAATGTAGCAAACAGGAATCCCAAACACGTCTCCATGTCATGCAGCTCGCCGGAATGTAGCAAACAGGAATCCTCCTTACACCCACTATGGGGAATCACACCTCCCTTTTGTAGGGCCTCGAAGATAAACCTCCTAGGGGTTGCCACATCCCTTAAAGGTTTAGACTTGCGCGGTCTATCGGACTCAATGGCGTTAATTGCTCCCCCTCCATGATTGGCGAGTGGGTTGGTTCTCACATTGGGCCGATCCTCTTGGAAGGTCAGCCATCCAGCATCCATCAAATGTTGGACCTTGTATTTAAGGGCCAAGCATTTTTCAACGGAATGTCCCGGGACACCCCCATGGTACTTGCAAGTTGCATTAGGGTCATACCACTTTGGGAAAGGGGGTTGGAGGACCCTTCCGGGAGTTACCATGGCCAAATGATTGGCGATGAGGGATGGCAAGAGGTCTTCGTACGTCATTGGGAGTGGGGTGAATTCTTGAAATGGCCTCGGAGTGAAGTTCCTTGTCGTGTTGGAATTACCGGCCGGGCGAGTCGTGTTCGGAGTTGGAACTTGGGGAGCTTCCCTCTGGGTGGGTGCCTTAGGCTGCACGGGTGTTGAGCTAGAGGCATTCCCGGTATGAGCCGAGAAGCTCGGGTGATGTTGCGCGTACTGATGGGTACCATGAGGCGTTTGCTGGGGTTTGACCCACGCGGGTGTTGAAGAGACGGCATGGGCATCTCCTTCCTTCCTTTTTGCCCATGTTGCCCCGATTCTTTTGGCATTCGCACTCATGGAGGAAACGTAATCAAACTTTCCTCTTTTCAATCCTACCTCGATTCTTTCCCCGGCGAATACTAGATCCGCAAAGTTGGACGGCATGTAACCTACTAGCTTCTCATAGTAGAACACTGGTAGAGTGTCTACCATCATGGTGATCATCTCTCTCTCAACCATGGGAGGAGCTACTTGTGCCGCCAAATCTCTCCACCACTGCGCATATTCTTTAAAGGTTTCACCCTCTTTCTTGAACATATTCTGCAGTTGAGTGCGGTCGAGAGCCATATCAGAATTGTACTGATATTGCCTTTGGAAGGCAGTAATCAGATCCTTCCAAGTACGGATACGGGAAGCTTCCAAATTAGTGTACCACACTACCGCGGCTCCGGCCAAGCTATCTTGAAAGAAGTGTATTAATAGCTTCTCATCCTTAGAGTGTGCGCCCATCTTGCGGCAGTACATCTTGAGATGGTTTTTGGGACAAGTCGTCCCTTTATACTTGTCGAAGTCCGACACTTTGAACTTCGGGGGGATAACAACATCGGGTACTAAGCAAAGATCTATCATGTCTGCGAACGGATAGTCCCCAAATCCTTCCACGGCCCTCAATCTTTCCTCAAGGAGATCGAGCTTCCTCCTTTCTTCAGTTGCCGGGGATGGTCCTTCCGTGGACAAAACTATTGGTTGTGTTGCGATGTTGGGCTGAGGCAACGTGCTGGGTGCCGGCCCTTCAGGGATCGGGGGATAGAACTCGACATCCCTTCGAGCATAGTCTTGAGGGTCTTTGTGGACTTCTTCGGGCTGTTGAGGGGGCTCTCTTTCAAGGACGGGAGAAGCAATATGGCTCGCATCGTCTTGCAAGACGGGTGGTGAGTAGTTGGGCGGCAATCCATAAGGGTAAGCCGCTCGGTTGTATCCCAGGTGAGGGCTGCCATCGTGCCCCAGTGTGTCCCTTCCCCGTCCTACTATGTTTGAGGGAGGATGGTGCGCAGTTGCCAAGAGAGTTGGGTCTGCTTCGGCAGCCGAACTGACAGCGGCAGCGGTGGCCGCATTCTTCTCCATGAGCTGCCTCATACCTAACATGGCCTCCATCATGGAGGCCATTTGTTCTTTCAGAGCCGACATGTCGGCTTTCATCTGTTCCTGTGTCTCCTCTTGATCACCCATCGTTCTAGATTTGGATCTGGTGCGATAGGGATGCCTTGTGGCGCGTTTAGTTATGGTGTTTTTCCCTAAAAAACCAAACGTGAGGAGTGGGTAAAGAAAGAAAGAAAATGCATGCTAGAGATGAAATGTAGGAGTGATTTGATTTGCACAAGTTTTTTGGAGTAGAAACATGGGACCAACTCATTTTATTTCAAAAAGAAAGTCGTATCTAGTCAAGGTCTGAGAGACCATACAAGTTTCCTAACGATTTCTAATTATGTGGGCCATTAAGTCTATCATATGCTGACAATAGCCGAGAAGCCCATGAATCTCTTCGGGGGCGGAGTAGGTGTCCGCCATCGCCTTGGCCTTGGCTAACAAGCGGGGAAGTTCTTGACTCCCGTTCAAGGTAAGAGCAAACCGATCCATCCACATGGTTGCCTCTTGGTGTAAAGAGTCGATCACCCTTCCTCTAGCCTCTTTTTCTGGGTATACTTGAGCATACTCGTCCGCGATCCTATGCTCGTGGGCCGTGGCTAGACCTAACTCTTCTTGGTACTTGGCGATGATAGCTAGCATGTTGGTCTCCGTCTCGCATAAACGCTGAGACAAGCTTCTTTTGGACCTTGAACAAGCAACTAACTCCTCTTTCAGACCCATGCTATGTGCTCGCGACTGGTCCCTCTCTTCCCTTCGCAGCTTGAGTTCACTATTGCTACCCCATAGAGCTCCGCGAAATTTATTCCGACCATACTCTTCCTTGCGAGCCCTCTTGGTCTCTTTGTTCAAGGGCTCTTGCGGTAATTGCATTCTCTTCCCGTAACCCGGCACACTCCTTCCGAATGTGTGTAGCGGCCAACTTGGACTTCTCCTTTGCAAGTTTCGCCTTTCCTAACTCGCTTTTGAGAGCTTGGACTTCTTCGTCTTCTTTCGGTGCCTCAAAACTCTCTTCGCTGACGACTTTTAACTTGGCGAGCCAATCTAAACCTCGTATATGAACTTTCAGCCATTCATGGTAGCCACCAATGATGCCATTACGAATGCCTCTAAGTTCTTGATCTTTCCTTAACGGGGTTTCCCATGCCTTATGGATTCTTTGTATAGTCTTGGAATTTTGTGTGCCGAAATCCCTCACAAGGAAAGGAGACATGCTTTCTTCCATCGGTGCTCCCCTCATGGGGTACCCTAGTTGTCTTATAGCGAGCGCGGGATTGTAGTTAATACAACCCCTCGTTCCTACCAGCGGAATGTTTGGGTATCCTCCACATGAGAAAAGGACTCCTTCTTTTCCTTCCTTCCATTGGGGGAACCAATTGATTGTTCTACCTCCTATCCCAGCCAAAAGCTGGTCCCAATCTATTCTCTTCTTTTCAGTACACGAGCGATGGCTCAGGAGCGGACATGGATGTCTTGTGTCTTGTTGGAACAAGTGCGAAACCAACCAAACACAGAGGGCGGGCAAGCAACAGATGATCCGTGCGCTACTCTTTTCGCACCTTCGGTCAAATGTTGAAGAACGGTCGAGAATCTTCGCGTAATTACTCACGGAAACGTTACGGAAGCGCCTCGGCTTGGATTTTTTTCACGGAAACAATTTTCCTCAACAAATTTAAGAGAATACGAAATGCCAAGAAGGCTGAACCCTTTTCTTCTTCACTTCTCCCCCTATTTATAGCAAAATAGGGGAGGAGCTTGCCACCCAGCTCGCCCAGGCGAGCAAGGTTGCTTCCTCAGAAGCAACAGCCTTCTGGAGGAAGGATCTGGAAGGCCCAAGTGGGCCAGATGCTATTTGTACCCCCTTTTTACTAAATGCACCCCCCTTCTATTTTTTTGGTAATTCTTTTTTCGTAACGTTACGAAACTTTACGAATTTCGTAACGATACTTATTTTCCTTCCGCAAGATTACGAATCCTTACGGAATATATACTTACTCTTTTTTAGCTTTCGAAGAAGTTACGGAAACTCACAGATTACGCAAAAACACCTCTTTTCGATTTCCGCCACATCACGGAATTTCACGGATTGCGCTAGCCTGCTTCCTTTTGATTTCTGACACGTCTTGGGACTTCATTTATTGTGCAACAAAGGACGTCAAGTATCTCAAAGCGGCTAACCAAAGGTTGCATGTCAACAATTAATAATCCTCGGACGAAATTAGGGTATGACACAAGTCTTTCTTCTTCCTGAACACACATGGTCATGAATTCATTGATAGACCATTTGTCCTTATGTGAGTTGTAGGAAATCTTAAACGGCCCATATTCCGGCAGAAGGGTGTTTAGAATGAAGTGCACCAGGAAGGACTCAGACATATCAAGCTCGAGTTTCTTAAGTTGAGCTGAAATATCTCGCATTTGCATTATGTACTTACACACACCTTTAACACTAGTGAGCCGGAGAGAGGAGAACTTCATGATTAGGGTGCTTGCTAAAGTCTTATATGAAATGATGAACTGGTCATCAATAGTCTTAAGCAAGTCTTAGACCTTTTCATGTTGGTCGAAAGAGCCACATACCCTAGCCGAGATTTTGATCTTAATGAACATCATGTTGAACCAGTTGGATCGCTCCCACCGCTCATATAGCGCAACAACAGCTTGGCTACTTTCATCAGTGATTGTAGGTGGTTCATCTTTCCTTATAGCATAATCTGTGTCCATCCACCCCAATTACAAAAGAATTATCGCCTTCCATATCTTATAGTTATCTCCTTTGAGTTCAGGAACATCACATTGAATATCAGAAAAAACTAGCAGTTTGAGAAGCTGCAAAATCCAAAGGCTTATGTCAAAATTTGAGGCATATTGATCTTAATTGTATCTTTTACCAATGTAAACATACCAGAAAATTGAATCTTGTTGCATAAAAATTGCTTGTGGGCTAAATTTTTAATTCAATAAGAAACAATTAAACTTTCACTATTAGAAAATAGGCTTTTTACATCGGTTATTAAGGATTTTTAACATTGGTTATTAACCAATGTTGAAACTACTGACATAAGTATCAACGATAACATCAGTTGTCTAAAAACCGATGTTGTCAAGAAAGAAAAACATCAGTTTTCCTAAAAACCAATGTTGTTTTTTCCTAAAACTGATGTTGTTTTTTTAGGTTTTTTAATATCCTATTTGTTTTTTTAATTACCAACTTGTAATTATTCATATCAGAACTTATCATTCAAAGTTGTAAAATAAATACATAAAATAAGCTATGCACCAAATGTTATCAACATATGATGCACCAAGAGTAGTTATAAACATTTATAAACAAAATATACTACAAATGTACTTTAATTACAAATGTACACTAATATACCACAAAAAAAGTTATAAACATTTACATATTGATAATAGTAGAGTAGTAATGTACTTTAATTACAAACAAATCCAAAATAAATACAAAGTTAGAAGTTGCATCTGGGAACTCAAATATAATTTAAGTTCCAGCTTGCAAATTCTGTGATTACGCAAAATTCCACCATCCATTTCCAATTTTTGCAGTCTTCCTATAATGATTATAAACTATCATACACTCCGTAGTCCCTTCCAAGTTTAGATGGGTGAATCTTGCAGCTTTCATAAATGAGTACATGGTACTCGGCACATCTTCAAATGAACATGAAATCCATATTAGATATGTATATGATTTTAAAATTTGACATACAGAGGAGTGCTTAATTATTCACTAAACTACTGCAAGTCACTTTATATTCAGTCAATAGGACTTTAAAAGTGACTGAGTTAGGAACTTGGTGGTACAAGGAGTGCCATTTAGGGTAAGCTTTTGGTTCAGATGTGCTTTTGAAGATGGTGAGGAAGAAAACACTCTGTCCATAGTCGGTCAAGGTCACCTGATGATTTCTAGTGAGCCTATATAACTCTCTGAGTTTTATCCATCTAGCAAGTAGAGTTGGGCTCACCAGATCTTGGTTATATGTGACAATGTGCATGTTGCCACTAGAGTGTAGCAGATGCCAAGTAGGCTCTAGTTCATCCTTCCATCTTATAGCAAATGACCTACTAACTTCACCTTAAGGCTACATTTAACAAGCAAAGTAATATAAGCAAAATTATTATATCATGTCATGTTTATTTGAGAATAATGTTGAAATTTCTAACCTGATCCATAACATGAATAGTGTTGAACATTTCCTATACTTTTTTGTTAATCTTCATCATTGTGTAAGCCATTTCCTTCTATTTCTATTGATCTTTATCCATGGTTTCTAAACTACATTTAAAATATAAACATGACATTAAGTAGATTTTGTCAAACCATCTAAATCCACTAACTGATCTATGCAAAAACTGACTATGTAACATGCTTATATAAGAACTAGAACCATGCAAACAAACTAGAATGAGGCCTACGCTGTCGATAACAACCAAAACCAGAACCATGCAAACAACCAAAACACCAATAAATTTGCAAAAAAAACAGAATAGACAATGATTTCACTGGAAATTACTAAGTGCTCTTATTATGGAGGAACTAGAACCATGCAACATTTCCTCTCATATTTCCTTTGATATTTTACCAAAACCAGAACCAGAACCAGAAATAGAACTATGTCACCAAAGCCTATTTTCTAGTAGTGTGTACATGAAGCTACTACCATCACTATTGGAAAATGGGGTTTTAACATCGGTTAAGTATTTTCAACATCAGTTATTAACCGATGTTGAAACTATCGACATTAAAAGTAATAACATTAACATTGGTTTTAAAAAACCGATGTTAACATAAAAATGACAACGTCGATTTTTAAAAAACTAAGTAATTGGAAAAATGAGCACCATGAAAAAGCCAATATTGTAGGTATACATTAACATCAATTTTTAAAAAACCGATGTTGTATAGTAAAAAATAACAAAAAATGAAAGTGAAATCTGTACAAATCAATATCAGTTTTTACCAAAACTGATGTTAATGTATACATACAACATCAGTTTGTAGTAAAACCGATGTTAATATATACATACAACATCAGTTTTTAGGAAAATGTTGTGTTCTAGTAATCAACATTAGTTTTTACTAAAATCTGATGTTGTGGTTTGGTAATCAACATCAGTTTTTACTGACAACCAATGTTGTGTTATGCTAACCAACATCGGTTTTTAGTGAAAACCAATGTTGATGTTCAACAACAACATCGGTTGTTTTAAAAACCGATGTTGTGAGTCCAACTTAACATCAGTTTTTGAAATAACGGATGTTGCTTATTGGAATTTTTTTCTTAATATGTTGTCTGTTTTTTTAATTACCCCAAATTAACCTACAAATTTGAAATCAGAACCACACCAGATTGTTTTCAGTCTATTTTCAAACAGTTTTAAGCAGAAATTCCATAAATTTTAAAACTTACTATGAATTAAAATAATATTTAATGTGCTTACATGAAATTAATTGTAAAAAATGAAAATTAACTAAACTACAATTCTAAAATGACTTAAACACTAATTGTTTCATTTTTAATTTTCAAATAGTATGTTACCCACTGGATACGAAGCGCCTTTATTCTCTGTGATTCCAATGGTCTAGCATCATTGAAATACTGCATGATATAATAAAACATAAGTTAATACCATGCAATAACAATTATAACAAAATGAACTACGTTTGAATTAAAAAATTATCGTTTCCCAATTATTCTTGAAAATTCCTAAGATTATAGTTGACATCTAGTGCATGACGTAGTACCCGCACTCAATGCTTCCTTTTTGTCTATTACACTAAATGTTGGATCCCGTGGCCTCAGAATAATTAAGAAGGGGGGGTTGAATTAATTATTCCTAAACCTTTACTAATTAAAAAATTACTCTTCTAAGGCTTTTACTTATGTTGTTAAGAGATTATGGAGTAGAAGAAAAACTTAACAGAAAGTAAAAGCGAAAATTAAATGCACAACGGAAAGTAAAAGAGTAGGGAAGAAGGAAACAAACACACTAGAGTTTTTATACTGGTTCGACAACAACCCGTGCCTACATCCAGTCCCCAAGCGACCTGAGGTCCTTGAGATTTCTTTCAACCTTGTAAAAATCCTTTTACAAGCAAAGATCCACAAGGGATGTACCCTCCCTTGTTCTCTTTGAAACCCTAGTGGATGTACCCTCCACTAGAATTGATCCACATGAGATGTACCCTCTCTTGTTCTCAGTCAAACCCAAGTAGATGTACCCTCTACTTGTACCACAAAGGATGTACCCTCCAATGTGTTAAGACAAAGATCTCAGGCTTTTAAACCTTTGATACTTTATGAATGGGGATACAAAAGAATTCTCAGGCGATTAGTCCTTTGAACACTTTTGTATAAGTGATCGAGGCCGTACCCGAATCAAATAAACATGATAATGCAGTAACTAGGAAGTGATCCTAGGTTGTTTCCCAACGAGCAATGATAAACCAAATGTTCATAATATACTTGCAGTAACAGTAACGATTGGGGGGGTTTGTTTGTTTTGTGATTTAAGGAGCAGAACAAGTAAACTAGAATACGAAACTAATAATATTAAAAATGGGTTGTTTCCTCTAATTCAGAAGCCATTCTCTTATCCTGGGTTATAGCGAATTCGTCCCTAACAGTTAACCACTTAATCCAACCCTATTTCAATTTACTAAGCGAAAATCAACTTAGGGTTGTCAATACGTGATTAGGCACCACATACACGAGTTAGCCCTTCATCCATTAAGCATGAACGCAAATTAGGCTCAGAGGCAATTAATCGAACACGAAGCGTGCACTGATTAATGTTCACGAATTTGGGTTAACTGGTGAAGGGAAAACTGTCAGGGAACCACATTATAAACGAAACCTCAAAGAGAGTTGGGCTTCGTCCTCAGAAGGAAACAACACCAGAATATTTAGCCTTCCATAGATTCAAACAGAAAACATAAATGAAACATGAAACAGAAACAAGGATGAACAGAAACGTAAATGAGACAGAAACGAAAATGAAAACAGAAACGTAAATGAAAGTAGAAGAAGAAACAAGAACAAAATTGTAATTAGAAGCAGGAAATTGAAAATTGCATTAAGAACGAAACAATAGCATTAGAACAGAAAAACTTCAAAACCATAAACCCTAAGCTCTGAATAATAGTCTAACAGCCTGCTTTGTATGAATCCCAAGGCTGCTATTTAAAAAGAGTCACTCAAAGTCACTGGGCCCTATTACAATACTTTGGCCCAAAACGAAAAAAACACTGAACCACATAAAATAAAATTGCAAAATTTCCTAATTAGAATTTAACTAAGGTAAGCGCTGCTTTATTTGCCCTCTTCAAGTCCACAACCAAAATCCAGATTAAGCCCAATGTTTCTTAATTCCTGAAATTAGATTAAAAACATCAAATTAGCTAAATGAGCCCAAATAATAAAACTGCCTAATTAATTGACAATTAAGACCAATCAGTAATTAAAATGGTGCAAAAAGGGTTTAGAAAATAGAAGAAAATGATGGCACATCAAAACTCCCCATACTTAGCCTTTTGCACTCCTGGGCAAAATGAAACAAAGAAAAAAATCCAAGGATATTAAAGAGAGGCAAACGAAAACATTCACATATTTCTCAATGAACATCAAGGAATGAAAGGAATGGGTAACATCTAACATAAGGAGATCCGAAAAGTCAAGACATTCATGAAAATCATCCAAGCAACCCAATCATGGCAAAATAGTTAATCATCTCAATAATGAAAAGTGATAAAGCCTCACAAGATATACACTCTATCTCTCAAGTGTCTAGGCTATTATTTACCCTCAAAGCACCCATAAAAACAAACACCACATAAACTTGGCAAGATTCTAAAATTGACAATTAACCCATAAACACAAGCACATGAGGATCAAAAGGTCTTTTAAGGTTGTAATGGGACCAAGGACAAGGTATGGAAAAATATGGAATAAGTGGCTGAATCCCAAAGGAATAGAGGAGCAATGGGGGAATAAGTGCATATTTAGAAAACATAAGAAAATAAAAAGAAGTAAAGATAAAATTTAAACATAAAGAGTAGAACCAAGAGTCTCATCATTCTTTTGTCATTTAAGATCTTATTCACTCAACTTTACTGCTTTTCTTTTTTCTTTTTCGATTTTTTTTTAATAATTTTTTTTTACTCTGTAGCCTTTTGAGAAACGACATCATATTCAGCATGTCCAACATTTAACCAATATGCAATGTACATCAAGTATGGCTCAAAATATATCATGAAGCATGGCTAACAAAACATGTTATCCAATGAAACAAAACCCCCACACCTATTCCCAAAACAATTCCAAAGCTCCAAAATTCCTTAAGGATATGGTGATATCATGGTTTTTCACTTAAGGCTTGTAGTGAGCTTCAAAACAAGGAAAGGGAAACAAGGCTCAAAAGGGCTATCAAAGGAATTAAGTCAAGGTAAGTCCATTTGGCTAGAAGCTTATAAGAACAAAATTTCCTCAATCATATCCAAATACGCATGCGAATTAGGAAGCATCAACAAGAATCAAGCCAAGGCTATTGTGCAAGCAATCAATGGGGGCAAAACACACCAAATGATTATGATGATGGATGGCTCAAATTCTCACAAAGGTAAACTCATCACTTTTAAATTGAGCTTTCAAAACTATCATGACATGTAGAGGAGAATCAAGGATTTCAAGTCACAAAATGTCAAAAACTTTTATTTTCAAAACAATTACCCATTTCTTGAACATATCCTATAATTCAAAGAAAAACATGCAAAGTTGTACATGCGCACAGAATTGACCCAAAATATTAAACTAAAAGTCCGACGAAACTAATCAACATTAACAAATTAGCACAAATAACAAATTAACAAAACCAACAAAACTAACAAAAACCAAAGAACACTCCCCCCCATACTTAAACAACACATTGTCCTCAATGTAGCACAATTAAGAGATTAAAACAATTAAACCATCAAATAGAATTGGACAAGTGTAATAAAAGCAAAGAAGGAGATAGGAAAAGAAGAACTCCCTAAGTCATGGTGGAGGAAGAGTAGGGTGGAGTAAGGAAGTCTCTTCCACCACTACGTCCACTAAAGAAGGGTTCGTGAGGAATGGCTTAAGTCGATGTCCGTTGACCTTGAAGCTCTTGTTTGTGGAGTCGCTTTTGATCTCAACTGTACCATAAGGAAAAACATTAGTAACAACAAAAGGACCAATCCACTTAGACCTCAACTTACCACTCATGAGTCCAAGCCTAGAATTATACAATAGCACTTTTTGCCCAACCATGAAGTCCTTCTTAACTATCATGCTATCATGGAACTTCTTGGTCTTTTATTTGTAGAACTTGGCATTCTCGTAGGCTTCTAGGCGGATTTCATCTAACTCACTCGGTTGCAACTTTCTTTCCTCACCAGCTTGATCCGTAGAGAAGTTGCAAGTCTTCACTGCCCAGTATGCTTTGTGCTCAATTTCCACTGGAAGATGACATGCCTTTCCAAAGACAACCTGATAAGGAGACATTCCTATGGGTGTTTTGTAGGCAGTCTGATGTGCCCAGAGAGCATCATCAAGCCTGGTACTCCAATCTTTCCTGCTTGGCTGCACAATCTTCTCTAAAATTCTCTTGATCTCCCTGTTAGAAATTTCTGCCTGTCCATTGGTCTGGGGGTGGTATGGTGTGGATACCCTGTGTACCACCCCGTACTTCTTAAGCATGGCATGCATTGTTCTGTTGCAAAAATGGGTTCCTTGATCACTAACAATTGCTTTAGGTACTCCAAACCTGCAAAACAGATTAGACCTGACAAAATCTGCAACAACTTTAGCATCATTAGTTCTAGTGGGCTTGGCTTCCACCCATTTTGAAACATAGTCAACTGCGAGGAGAATGTAAACATAACCAAAAGAGACAGGAAAAGGGCCCATGAAATCTATACCCCAGACATCAAACACCTCACAGAATAGCATAGGTTGCTGAGGCATTTGTTGTCGCCATGTAAGTGTATTTCCTGCTCTCTGACACTGCTCACAAGTGCTGCAGATCTTCCACGCATCTTTAAAGATGGTGGGCCAATAAAAACCACAATCAAGCACTTTGCGAGTTATCCTTTGAACACCCAGATGACCTCCCGGTGCGGAAGAATGACAGAACTGCAGTACTGAGTCAGTCTCATGATCTGGAATGCATCGTCTAATGACCTGATCACTGCACAATTTCCACAAGTAGGGGTCATCCCAAATAAAATTCTTAGCATCACTTTTAATTTTATCTTTTTGGGCTTTAGATGCTAAGGGAGGAAAAATAGAAGCAACTAAATAATTGACAATGTTAGCAAACCAGGGAGTAGAAAGAGAGTCAGAAACACTATACAGTATATACAAATGATCATCCGGGAAATCATCCCGAATGGGTGAATTCGCATCCGATACATGTTCGATCTGACTCAAATGATCAGCAACTAAATTTTGTGCTCCGCTCCTATCATGGATCTCCAAGTCAAAATCTTGAAGCCAGAGCATCCATCGGATCAACCTAGGCTTAGAATCAACCTTCTTCAACAAGTACTTTAGAGCTGAATGGTCAGTATAAACAATAATGCGGGTACCAAGCAAATAAGATCGAAATTTTTCAAGAGCAAAAACTATGGCTAGAAGCTCTTTCTCAGTAGTAGTATAATTCACTTGGGCAGCATCTAAAGTCCTAGAAGCATAATATATCACCCTGGGAAATTTATCAATTTTCTTAGCAAGGACAGCCCCCAATGCATAATTTGATGCATCACACATAAGCTCAAAAGGGGCTGTCCAGTCGGGTGCCTGGATGATGGGGGTGGTAGTCAGCGCTCTTTTGAGGCAATCAAAAGCCTCTTTGCATCTGTCATTAAAGTCAAACTCCACCTCCTTTTGCAACAAGTTGGAAAGTGGAAGGGCTACTTTGCTAAAATCCCTTATAAAGCGCCTGTAGAATCCTGCATGACCAAGAAAAGATCGCACCTCTCGCACACAAGAGGGGTAAGGCAATTGTGAAATAACAGAAATTTTTGCAGGATCTACTTCAATACCCTTATTGGAAATAATGTGGCCTAAAACTATACCTTGCTCAACCATAAAATGACATTTTTCAAAATTTAGAACAAGGTTGGTTTCAATGCATCTATTCAAAACTTTTTCCAAACTATCCAAACAACCATCAAAAGAGGATCCATACATAGTGAGATCATCCATAAACACCTCTATGCAATTTTATAAGAAATCACTGAAAATACTAATCATGCACCGTTGGAAGGTACCAGGGGCATTGCACAGGCCGAAAGGCATCCTCCTATAGGCAAAAGTGTCGAAGGGGCAGGTGAATGTGGTCTTTTCTTGATCCTCAGGTGCAATAGTAATTTGCATATAACCAGAAAAACCATCAAGGAAACAGTAGTGAGATTTACCTGCCAGGCGTTCAAGCATTTGGTCAATGAATGGCAGGGGAAAATGGTCCTTTTTGGTAACTTGGTTCAGCCTCCTATAGTCAATGCATACTCTCCAACTGTTCTGCACCCGAGTAGGAATCAGCTCCTCCTTCTCATTTTTGATCACTATGAGGCCGGTCTTCTTTGGGACTACCTGGACGGGACTCACCCATTGGCTGTCGGAGATAGGATAAATGATTCCAGCTTGCAAAAGCTTGGTTATATCCTTCTTCACTACATCAAGAATCACCGGGTTGAGTCTTCTCTGTGGCTGTCTTACTGGTTAAGCTCCATCCTCTAAATTTATTCAATGCATACATGTGGATGGGCTAATACCAGGAATGTCCGCCAGAGTCTAGCCTATAGCCTTCTTATTCTTCTTGAGAACAGACAACAACTTCTCCTCTTGCTCATCAGCAAGGGAGGCAGATATAATCACTGGAAAACTTTTGCTATCATCCAAGTAAGCGTATTTCAAATTTGATAACAGAGGCTTCAATTCCGGTGTGGTCGGCTGGATAGTGGTAGAAGGAGACGGTTTCTTAGCCTGTACCTCATAAAGAAAGTCAGAGGTATGTGTACTTCCTGAAACATGGTTAGTCCTATCTGACTCTATAAAATCAATCTCAAGAGGTAAAACACCACCACCAGACATGCAATCAATATCACTTTCAGATTCACTCTCAGCATCAAATTCAGACATATGATCAAGTACAATTTCAGACTCAGTGCATGAAGAGTGAGAGGCATGCAGATTAGAGTAAAGATCAGTCATGTATTCATCAACAACATGGTCAATTATTTCAGCACGAAATACAGAAAGATCTTCAGATGGGTATTTCATAGCATCCAGAATATTAAAATGAACAGTTATATCACCAAACTCCATGGATAGTGTGCCTGCATAAACATCTATCTTAGTTCTAGCAGTTTTCATAAAGGGTCTTCCTAGAATGATGGGAACTGATCCTTGAGAAAATCCATCTTCCATATTCAAAATATAAAAATCAACAGGGAAAATCAGTTCACCAACTCTAACTAAGACATCTTCTATGAAACCAACAGGATAGGCAACACTTCTATTAGCTAAATGAATTACCACATTAGTTGACTGCAAGGGACCTAGAGATAGAGAATTAAAAATAGACAGAGGCATAACACTAACAGAAGCTCCTAAATCTAGCATGGCATTCTCGAACTTACTATTCCCTATAATACAAGGTATGCTGAATGAACCTGGATCTTTACATTTTTCAGGAATTTGGGGAACAGATTTACCAATCAATGCGGAGACATTTCTGCCCATGCTAATTCGTTCACTTCCTTTAAGCTTCATCTTATTAGTGCACAGCTCCTTCAAGAATTTGGCATATTTTGGAATTTGCTTTATTGCATCCAGCAGAGGTATGTGTCGCAACGTGCCCTTGCGGGCGAGCGAGGGTGAGGCTCACGGGTGCGCTTTCCAAAGGAGGAAAGATGCGCGGAGTCGCCACCAACGTTTATTTGTGGAAAACATCGGGAAAACCGAAGACAACCGGTCAAAATGAAAATTCTAAGTTCGGGAGTTGTATTTACGCTTGAGGAAGGTATTAGCACCTCTTACGTTTGTCTCGAAAGACAACAGCCTATTTTTTAGAATTGTAGAAATTGTGTTACCTTAACTTTTATTTCTTTTTATTTTTTAAGGTCGACAAAAGTGGGGCTTTTGCTCCTACGTACCCTCCTTTGGAGAGGAAATCAGACCTACGTAGTTCTTACTTATGCGTGAAACAAGTGATTCTTTTACTTTGAAGGGTGATCATTTTAAGGCGTTGGACCTTAAAAATGATCCATTTTACTTGGTAAGAAACTGAAATGATAAACTTTCAAAACCTTATTTTTTTGTGGACGAGCTTGACTAGGCGAGTTGATTTTAGCCTTAGTTTCACTTTAGTTATTTAGTCAATTCAATTAAGAATGAGAAATCCCAAAGAGAAAACGTCCGATTGATTTTTTGTGCTTCATTTTACTAAAAAATATTTTTGGATTATTATATTATTATTTTACCTCTTTTTTGATTTCCAACGTGGTTACGGCACGACCGAATGGTCGGAATTCATTTCAAACGAAAGTAACGGATGATACAATTCAAACGATCGGTGGAAATTTATTTTATTTTTAGATTAGGCGAGAAATGACTTAAATAAATGGCTTAAGCACGTCAAAAGGGGGTATAAAAAGTAAATGAAAATACATGAAACACAATGTGGACCACCACGGGTACATATAATGAATTGAAAAGCTTGGTTTGAGGTACTTACCTGTTGAAGACTGAAGAAAATGAAGAACGAATGATGAATCTTTGAAGAACGGTCGAGAATCTTCGCGTAATTACTCACGGAAACGTTACGGAAGCGCCTCGGCTTGGATTTTCTTCACGAAAATAATTTTCCTCAGCAAATTCGAAAGAGAGAGAAGTGCCTAAGGGACTGAACCCTTTCCTTCTTCACTTCTCCCCCGATTTATAGCAAAATAGGGGAGAAGCTTGCCGCCCAGCTCGCCCAGGCGAGCAGGGTTGCTTCCTCCATAAGCATCAGCCTTCTGGAGGAATCTTCTGGAGGGCCCAAGTGGGCCAGATTGCTATTTACACCCCCCTATTTACTAAATGCACCCCTCTTTTCTATTTTTTTGTAATTCTTTTTCCGTAACGTTACGAAACTTTACGAATTTCGTAACGATACTTATTTTTTCTTCCGCAAGGTTACGAACCCTTACGAATTATATATTTACTCTTTTTTAGCTTTCGAAGAAGTTACGGAAACTTACGGATTGCGCAAAAACATCTCTTTTCGACTTCCGCCACATTACGGAATTTCACGGATCGCGCAAGCCTGTTTCCTTTAGATTTCTGAGACGTCTCGAGACTTCATTTATTGTGCAACAAAGGACGCCAAGTATCTCAAAGCGGCTAACCAAAGATTGCATGTCATCAAGTAATAATCCCCGGACGAAATTAGGGTATGACAGTTGCCCCTCTTTACTTACCTCTCATCAGAGATAAGAGGAAAGCAAAGATAGGACACTGATTTCGTCCGTCCTGCCCTTTTCGCGATGACGACTCTCATCTCTACTTCTTCTTTTTTTTCTTCTACACAAAACAAAATACAAACAACAACCAGAACAACGAATATAATACAGATATACACATATACACATACTTGGCGAAGGAACCGATCTGGAAAACAACAGAATAACGTGCTTCCCAGTCACCAGAAGCTTCGCACTTGATAATGGAGAACACATGAACAGCGCTAGGCAATGACATTCATGGTGCTCCGAACAAAGGTGGAGTATGGAGGATTGCCTTGAGGGTCCTCTCTTAGGCAATCATGGAACACAGCCCCAAACTCGAAAGTGGAGGACACATGAACAGCCCTAAGCAAGAACATTCATGCAGCTCCGGAAAAGGATGAGAATGGAGGATTGCCTTGAGGGTCCTCTCTTAGGCAATCATGGAACACAACTCCAAACTCAAAAGTGGAGGACACATGAACAGCCCTAAGCAATAACATTCATGTGGCTCCGGAAAAGGACGAGAATGGAGGATTGCCTTGAGGGTCCTCTCTTAGGCAATCATGGAACACAACTCCAAACTCAAAAGTGGAGGACACATGAACAGCCCTAAGCAATAACATTCATATGGCTCCGGAAAAGGACGAGAATGGAGGATTGCCTTGAGGGTCATCTCTTAGGCAATCATGGAACACAGCTCCAGACTCGAAAATGGAGGACACATGAATGACAACACAATTCATTCATGCGGCTCCGGAAAAGGATGAGAATGGAGGATTGCCTTGAGGGTCCTCTCTTAGGCAATCATGGAACACAGCTCCAAACTCAAAAGTGGAGGACACATGAACAGCCCTAAGCAATAACATTCATGTGGCTCCGGAAAAGGATGTTGGCGGGACTGAACGGTCCACCGGGTTTTTCCACCTAAAAGGATAACATGCTTTTTGCAAAGAAAAATAAATCACTCGCGAGAGCACCACATCTTAGAGAAACAATATACTTGTGCAAAGGGTAATCTTCCTTGCAACCGAGAATGAAGGGTAGGACATCAACTTCTAGCTTTCAAATGAACACGCAGGGGAAACATGGGGCTAAGCTGAAAATAAATCACTCATGGTGTATAAAAATCACAAGGCAAGTGTCTTATCCTATTCCCAAACCAATAACTGCACCATGACTCTATTTTGCACGCGACTTCCTATCGAATCATAGATCAAACGTACGATCACGGGCCAATAGGATTTTCTCGAGGTCAGCGTTTTTGGAGAGGAAGCTGGGTGTTTCGGTCTTTTCCTTTTTGTTCATGTGGGATGGGATATTGCCAATCAAGAATGATTCTGAGTGGCAATCTGGCTTTGGGGACTTTCTATCCTCTTTCTTTCATTGATCGAGAATTGCTTTTTTTCCTTTTCGTTTCCTTTCGATCTTTGATCGGGAATCCTTCCTTTTCTTTCTTTTGTTCTTTTCTTTATTTTCATCTTTTTCTTCTCTTCCTTTCCATTTCTTCCTTCTCTTTCTCTTCACTTTTCCTTCCCCATCCCTTTCTTTGGGAAATTGGGTTTTAGCATTCCATTCGCTCTCCCTTGAGAAGGTTTCACTGTCTGTTGCTTCGAGGAAAGGAGGAGGATTCTTTTGATAGGCCAAGGTTCAAAAAAGTCCAAGGTTGTGTTTTAATGGGTCTTTTATCGTGGGAACCCCAATCTTGATATCTGGGGCGAGGCAAATTTGGGTGTCAAGGGGTCGCTCGTGGCCCGATCTTCCGCATTATTCCATAAGGCACACGTGATGATGATGATTTGAAAATAACGTGCAAAATTAGTCATGGCTACAGCCAGGTGGGCCCTCAAGCATCCCTTTTATGGCATTGTGATACTACGGTTGGGAATTTACACAGACAGACCCAACGTTTCCAAGTTATGTTCTTTCATCAGTTCAATGAATTCATCCACCCTTATCTCGGTTCATTCCGGAAAATAAACTCTTAGCATCAGTCCCTTGTTTCCAAAAGATGCGTTTGCTCTTTACGAATGATTTATACTTCTCAATTATAACATGTCGACCTTCGCGGTCTTTCTTTCTTTTTACCTTTTTTTGTTTTATTTTTATACATGTTCACTAAAACTATACACTTGTGGTTCTTTATGAGGAAAACTTTTCTTTGTACATCTATATGACAAACTGCCTCTTTACACACATTAGAACTCTTCTTTTTACGTCACACGGTCTATACACAAACCCTATTTACACTCAAAGATTTTTTTCATTTTTTCCAACACACACTTATAGTTCACAAAAGTTTCTTCATATACACTCGTTGCTCACACACACAAGAATTCTTTTCCACGCATCATTTACATACAAGAATCCTTCTATACACATTTTTTTCTACATATATATAAATAAAAACCTTTTTCTTTTCATTATGAACATGACTTTTATTCACAGCGCTTCTTTCTTTCTTTTTATTAGGATTTTTGGTTCATTTTATTTTTTAGAACGACGTTCCTAAATAAAAAAAACTCTACACGGTTCCGGGATATCAACAAACACTATTGACAACAACGAAACAAGTACCGACGTAACAACTCAAATGATATGTATGTACAAAACAAAAGTCAAAACATGAAACAAACGTCAGTCCCTTAGTCAAACACAAAATAAGATGATATGTAACAGAAAAAAAAAATGGAAAAAGAAATATGGATCAAGAGATCTCCCAATCATGTGGCCCCGCTCCCTCCTAAGAAATCTAGTAAATCGGTCATCTCTTCGTCCTCGCGGGCCTCATCTGCCTCATCGGGAGCCTCTGCTGGTGCCTCTCCTGCCTGGGCCTCAGGCCAATCTCCAGGCCATGCGACCTCTGCCCTGAACTGGTCCGGAGTAGGGCACGGAAAAGAAGTAAAGCCCTGGCTCTGCAGGCTGAGACTCATCTGATAAAGACAATCATGGGTCTGTACATGTGCCCGGTGGTTGGCCGCCTGCTAGCGAACCAAATGCCGCAAATACTGCTCCGTATCAAATGATCCGGCTGGACCAGCCTGATGAGGTGGCGGCGCATCCGCGGCCTGTGGTGCATCACCCTGGACCTGTCTCAGCGTGCAATACTTCTCAATAAAAGCTCAGGTGATGGGCGACCGAATCACCATGCTAGGTGCGACGGGGACGTCGAACGACTGGCAGAGTCTTGTGATCAAGGCGGGAAATCCCAGGGCCCTGTTGGACTTATCCGGGTCCAGAGGGTGCCTGGTAGGCGCCATACCTGCAAAAATATAGATGGCATCAGCGATTAACTGAGCCACATGGATACTCATCCGCGTCAGGATGGCGTACACCAGCTGACACTTCGGTAGGGGGAGATCGGAATTATGATCGGTGGGCAGGATGTTGCTGAGCAGCAAGGTCATCCATATCTGAGTCAGGGTGGTCATGTTGGTGCGCATGATCCGCACCCGTCTCCCGGCAGCAGTCCGGGCAAAATCTTGCCCCGGTATACATATCAACTGGGCGATGGCCTCCTCATCGAACCCATCGGACCGGTTCCTCCTCTGGCCATACTCGCACTCCTGGCCCTCTTCCAGCACTAAAGGATATCCCAGGAGCTGGCCGATAGCATCTGCATCAAACGGGATCCACTGACCCCTCACCCAGGACCTCATATCACGCACGCCCTCCTCTGTTGGCCAAGCATTGGCATAAAATTCGAGGACTATTTCTGGATCGAACTTGGCCATGGGGGTAACCAGTGATGCCCACCGCCGATGACCTATCTCTTCCTGGAAATCAGTATACTCGTCGTCCCTGAGCTGGACGCGTCGCTCCCGAAGAAATGATCATCCCTTGATGGCCTCGAAGCGCTGCTGGTGTACAGCGCTCCTAAAGCGGTGACTGTCATACTCGGGAGCGGAACTAGTTCCTTCGACCGCCTTATCCTTCGTGGATCTCTTTGAGGCAAGTTTCCTCGGGGCCATTTCCTGCGAGAACAAACATTCAGAAGTTAGTTTTACAAGATAATGCTTATCTTAACGCAAAAAATGTCATGCCAATCCCTCTAATTTAGACTAAACTCATATGATCCATTCATGCACACACGCATGTGTAGAAAATACCCTATTATTTACATCAACATACAAGGATATTCAAAACATTCTAGTTACCACACATATATATTTTATTTTCGGAAAAAATACTTACACGCATGCTCAAGGTATTGTGCCAAAATTACATATGTTCCTATCATAACTATTTTACTACCACAAACTACCCGCACACATTTGAAGTATTTTATCAACATACAAATTTTGTTGTTTCACTCATTTCATTTATATGCATGTCGGAAAGCTAATTACATTATGCACACACTTTTGCACTCAAAAGGGACTTTCATGCCATCTAATCTACACTTGAGGGGCAATTCCACATCATATATTCATTTGGGAAGCATTCTCGTGCCATCTTTGGCACGGGTACATTTTTGAAAGACTTCTTATGCTACTTATCCACAAATATACATATTTTGAAATGCATTATTTACTATTCATTCACTTTGCAAGGTATTTTTATGCCATATATTCACACACTTTGCAACACATTTTTATGCCATATATATTTACACATATATCTACACACCCTTGAAAAACATCTCCCATGTTACTTAGGTGCAAAATGCCAATCGTGGGGCAGCCCAAATTCTTACAAACAAGTCCCTATTTTAATGCTTTTCTAATCCTAAAACCAAATTTTGGATTCCTAGCTATAAACATGTTTCCTTGCATGGAAGCTACAAGTTTAGGCTCCTAAGCTTGGGATTGCATTTGGGCATCTATTTTGACTTTCCTATGTTGTCTCTACATATAGAAAACAGCCCCATCACCCCAATTTTGCAAAATCATATTCATTCATCATTGGGGCATTTCACCGAGCACTTGGTGGGCGCATGTTTGGACATAAATTGCAAGAGAAAGGGAGCAATGTGGCATGCCCCATTGCTTCAGAATACAACCTAGGCCTAAGGCCTTTTCATCCAAATCCTCAATTCAAGAAAACAAGCACCCAAGCAAACCAAAAACTGCCTCACAAATATAAGCATGTTCTCCCAATTTAAGGCACCAAAAGATGAAGAAAGCACATCAATGGAAAGCAAAAACACCAAGGATGGAATACTTACTTGTTGGAGTGAATTGAAATACCAAAAACGAAAGCAAAACGCGATCAAAAGGCTTAGGGGAGCAAGAAACCGCAAGCCTTCGTGTTCTTTCTTTCTTGAATGAAGGGGGGGGGGGAGTTTTTGGATACAAAAACGTGCCCCTCCTTCGTTTTTTATATTTTGAGTGCAGGGGTTGCTCACCCAGGCGAGCTAACCTGCTACTTTTTTTTTTTTTTGAGGGGAACATTAACCATGTCCCCTCCTCCCTTATGGGCTAGCGTTTGCCTAACTTGAACCTACTTAAGTTAGAATTAGGCGTCGATTACTTATTTAAAACAAACAAATAGTAAAAGAAACTGCAAACACAAAGGATACTGGGCTGCCTTGCAGCGACGTTCTCTGCTCGTTTAGCGCCGGGAAAGGGCAACGATTGGTCGGTCATGACCCCATCCCCACTTGCATCCGTTCCTATGTACCTGCAAATAGGAAACAAAAATACGCGGCCAATCGTGACCGGTCATCGTCTTACCTTGGTTGATTTCTGCCATTGATTTGTCTTGACTTCGGACCGTGGCCTAAGACGATTCTACTCTTTGCTATCACAAGATATGCATGTGCATGTGCATGTGCATGTATGAATGTTGCTAATGCGATGATTTTATTTTAGTGAAGGCTGGTTAGGTTCAATTTTAAAATAAACATTTGGGGCACCCCATACACTGAGCGGAGAGGGCTCGTGCTTATAAAAAATCTAAAACACAAAGTTTGAAACATCAAAGGGGGGGACTAAAACCCCGCCCATCTTTTCTTTTCAAAGAAACGAGACAAATACAGTGAATGGGAATCCCTAGAGGAAACCAAAAGGAACGAGAAATACTCAGAAATAAAAACGTGTGACGGTCCTCTCGATTGCCCCAGACTTTAAGCGTAATATTGTTTAACTACATCGGAGTTCACGGGCGAAGGCAATTCCTCGCCATCCATGTGGGTGAGTATCAGAGCACCCCCAGAAAAAGCTCTTTTCACAACAAAAGGTCCTTTATAATTCGGGGCCCACTTGCCTCGATTATCTTTAACAGCGTGGGACATCTTCTTCAGCACGAGGTCCCCCTCGTTGAACTTGCACGGGCGTACCTTCTTGTCGAACGCGTTCTTTATCCTTCGTTGATACAAACGCCCATGGCTCATGGTGGCCAAACGCTTACCTTCAATTAAGTTAAGTTGGTCGTAGCGTGCTTGAGCCCATTCTGACTCTTCTAGGCCTGACTCCGCCATTATCCTCTGAGAAGGAACTTCTACCTCAAATGGGAGTACTGCCTCCATCCCATAAACCAAAGAATACGGCGTTGCCCCAGTAGAAGTTCGTACCGAGGTTCTGTATCCGTGTAGGGCGAAAGGAAACATCTCATGCCAATCCTTGTATGACACCGTCATCTTTTGAACAATCTTCTTAATATTCTTATTCGCAGCCTCTACAGCCCCATTCATCTTTGGCCGATAAGGGGTAGAGTTATGATGCTAGATCTTGAAGTCTTCGCACATCTCCTGCATCATCTTATTGTTCAGATTGGTGCCATTGTCAGTAATGATCTTCCTGGGGAGCCCGTATCGACAAATCAACTCCTTCTTTATGAATCTAACTACCACATTCCTTGTGACGTTAGTATAAGAAGCTGCTTCGACCCATTTGGTGAAGTAATCTATCGCCACAAGAATGAATCGGTGACCATTCAACGCTTTGGGTTCGATGGCCCCAATGACATCTATTCCCCACATGGAAAAAGGCCAAGGGGTGGACATAACATTCAGAGGATGTGGCGGAACATTAATGTTGTCTGCGTATGCCTGACATTTATGACACTTCCTTACATGAGCGCAGCAATCACTTTCCATGGTGAGCCAGTAATAACCGGCCCTAAGGATTTTTCTGGCCATGGCATGCCCATTGGCATGTGTCCCAAAGGAACCCTCGTGAATCTCCTCGATCATGAAGTTTGCCTCCTTGGCATCTACGCATCGTAGGAGGGTCATGTCGTGGTTTCGTTTGTACAGGATAGTACCACTTACAAAGAAACCAGTAGCCAATCTCCTCAACATCCTTTTGTCATTGTCAGAAATCCCTGGTGGGTATTCCTTGTTCTCGACATACTGCTTGATGTCGAAATACCACGGTTTCCCATCCCGCTCTTCCTCTATTGCATAACAATATGCCGGCCTGCCTTGAGATTTGAATTCGATGTATGGCAAATCCCCGTGTGGGGCAAGTTGAAACATGGATGCCAGGGTGGCTAGTGCATCTGCCATTTGATTCTCTTCCCGAGGTATGTGGTGAAAGGAAATGTCGTCAAAGTACATGGCTAACCTCAAGATGTGAGTTTGATAGGGTATCAACTTCGAATCCCTAGTTTCCCATTCTCCTTTCAACTGGTGTATCACCAAAGCTGAGTCTCCATACACCTTGAGTAGTTTTACATCAAAATCAATGGCCGCCTGAACCTCGAGGGCGCACGCTTCGTACTCGGCCATATTGTTGGTACAATTAAAACCTAGCCTAGTCGTGAAAGGGATACACTGATCATCCGGGGATACAAGGACCGCCCCTACTCCGTGGCCCAAAGCATTTGATGCCCCATCGAAGCAAACAATCCATTTGTCTAGGTCCTCATGCGTCCGCTTCTCTTCAAACAGGGTCATGATATCTTCATCTGGGAACTCGGGGTGCATCGGCCGATAATCCTGAAGGGGTTGCTAGGCCAAATAATCCGCCTAGGCGCTTCCCTTTACCGCCTTTTGGGTGACGTAAACGATATCAAATTCAGACAATAGTACTTGCCACCTGGCGATTTGTCCCGTGAGGGCCGGTTTTTCAAAGATGTATTTTACGGGATCCATTTTGGAAATAAGCCACGTGGTATGGCTGAGCATGTACTACCTAAGCCGATGTGATGCCCATACCAGAGCACAACACGTCCTTTCCAACATTGAGTAGTTCATCTCACATGCGGTAAACTTCTTGCTTAGATAGTAGATGGCTTGCTCCTTTTTTCCAAAATCATCATGCTGACCCAACACGCACCCCATAGACTCGTCCAACACGGTCATGTACAGGAAAAGGGGTCTTCCCGTTACAGGTGGCATGAGTACCGGGGGATTCGCGAGACTCTGTTTGATCTTCTCGAAAGCCTCTTGGCAGTCACTGTTCCATAGGACCGCTTGGTTCTTACGTAACAGCTTAAAAATGGGTTCACAGGTAGGGGTGAGCTGGGAGATAAATCTCGCGATATAATTCAACCTGCCCAAAAATCCCCGAACCTGCTTCTCCGTGCATGGTTCTGGCATTTCAAGGATAGCCTTCACTTTCTCGGGATCTATCTCTATCCCTTTCTGACTTACGATAAATCCTAGCAGCTTCCCTGACTTCACCCCAAAGGTGCACTTGGTTGGGTTCAGTTTTAATTGGTATTTCCGCAATCTTCCAAACAGCTTACGCAGATTGACAAGGTGTTCGTCCTCAGTCCGAGACTTGGCAATCATGTCATCCACGTAGACCTCTATTTCCTTATGCATCATGTCATGGAACAACGCCACCATGGCACGCTGATAGGTTGCCCCGACGTTTTTCAACCCGAAGGCCATCACTTTATAGCAGAATGTCCCCCATAGGGTGACGAAAGTGGTCTTCTCTACATCTTCGGGCGCCATCTTTATTTGATTATACCCCGAGAAACCATCCATAAATGAGAAAAGGGCGAATTTGGCTGTATTATCTACCAATATGTCAATGTGTGGCAGAGGAAAATTGTCCTTTGGACTGGCCCGGTTCAAGTCCCGGTAGTCTACACACATTCGAACCTTGCCGTCCTTTTTTGGGACTGGGACAATGTTGGCCACCCACTCCGGGTACCGCGCCACAGCTAAGAAACCTGCATCAAACTGCTTCCTTACTTCTTCTTTAATTTTTAAGGACATCTCGGGTTTCATTCTTCATAACTTTTGCTTAACCGGGGAAGATCCAGGATTCAACGGCAACTTATGCTGCACAATGTCGGAATCCAAACCGGGCATGTCTTGATACGACCACGCAAAGACATCTTGATACTCTTCAAGAAGGATTATCAAACCTTGGCGGATAGGCGCAGTCATACCGGTTCCTACCTTTACCTCTTTATTTTCCTCCAGGGTCCCCAAGTTTACCAAATCGGTTTCTTCTTGGTGAGGCTTCATCTCACGTTCTTCCTGAGCGACCAACCTCTCCAACTCTGGTGACAGGACGTCCTCTTCCTCTTCCTCGTTTATCGTTTGGCTTATATCTTGATCGAAATCGATCGTCAAACCCTCGTTGTTAGGATCCTCAATGAATCGACCCTCATATCTATACCAAACAAGGCAAAAGAAACAAAAACATGCAAAATGATATGAGAAAGGGTGGTACTGCAAGAACAGATGAAACAAGATCTCTTTGTTTATTTAATAAGGTAGGTTTCACAAAACAAAAGAGAAAGGAAATCTATAGGCTCTAATTACATTGAATCAGCGGTATAGACTTCTGACTGGCTTATCACGCGCCAGTTCCCCACTTGGGAATCGGGGTGGCACGGTTGCACAAAACTTGGTGGGTCTTGAGGGAACTCCTCTTCTATTGCGGCCACCTCCTCCTCAGACACCATTCCAGCGCTGGTGAAACACTGGCTAATACGGCCGAGCCATACCCTATCCGCCCGAAACCTTGACGGCACGTTCCTCCTCCCCGGCATCCCGGGTTCGTACCCTAATCCATACTTGTATGGATTTCCTTTGATATCGACCACGTCAGCATTCCCGAGGCAATCCTTGCCTAAACCCATTCCGGGCTTAAATCCATTCCTGAGCATAACACGCGCCACCATTATGGCCGCGTTGGAGAGAGAAGGTAGCGACGGACTTGGTTCCACAGAGGCGCAGCTCACCACCTCAAAGGATTGGAAAGCCGTTTCCAACGATTCTTCCGCCGCTTCTACGTACGGTGCGGAGGAAGGGCAGCTCACTAACATGTCCTCTTCACCCGACACTATCACTAAAAGTCCACCCACTACAAACTTCAATTTCTGGTGAAGCGTTGAAGGGACCACTCCCAAGGCATGAATCCACGGTCTTCCCAAGAGGCAGCTATAGGCAGGATTTATATCCATTACTTGAAACACCACATTGCAAGTGTGGGGGCCTATCTGAATGGGAATGTCGATTTCCCCCATTACTTCCCGCCGAGTACCATCAAAGGCTTGCACCACCATCGAGCTCGGCTTTAAATGTGACGCACTAAAAGGAAGCTTTTCCAAAGTGGTCTTCGGCATCACATTTAAACTCGATCCATTGTCAATAAGTACCTTTGCGACAACGTGATCCATACATCTCACCGACACATGTAGAGCCTTGTTATGTCCTCTCCCCTCAACGGGAATCTCTTCTTCCGCAAACGCGATGTAGTTGTTGGTGGTTATATGATTAACGATGCCTTCGAAACCCTCCACTGAGATATCATGTGCTACATGGGCATCGTTAAGAACCTTCATCAACAACGCACGATGAGGCTCGGAGTTTATGAGTAGTTCAAGCAAAGAGATCCTTGCTGGAGTTTTATTCAGTTGCTCGACTACCTTAAACTCGCTTTGTTGGATGAGGCGGAGGAACTCATGGGCCTCTTCCAAAGTCACGGTTTTTCCTTGAAGTCCCTCTTTCCTTTCGGCTCCTTTTGCCATGGGAGGATCTACTTCCTTCGAGGGGGTAGCTATGTCTGTGGGCTCTTGGACCATGGGCGCCTTCCCTTTAGAGGGCAAATCCGCTGGCTGAGGGGAAGCGAACACCCGACCACTGCGGGTTACGCCACTGAGGCCGGTGATGTTGGTTACCTTAGCTGATGGGGAGTCAACGTCGGTTGCAACTCTTTCGCTGGATACGGGAGGGGTATAATTCCACGGAACGGCCTTATTACTTTGATATGCAAATGGCGTTGGCTTGGGTGCCGTCCGGGGGTATATGGGTGTGGAGCCGGTCCCTTTCCTAGTAAAACATATCACTAGGGCCTTGGGGGTTAAAGGAACCTTCTTCTCTTCCGACTGCATGCAAATTTGTGGTTCTTCCTTCCCTCCTATGAACACTTCAAGCTGCCCGCAATCCATGAGCCGCTGAAGCAATTCTTTCACCACGGGACAGGTTTCCATGTCATGCGACTCCCCAAGGTGAAACAAACATTCATCCCTTTCATCTCCACCTCGAGGGACCATGCACGCCGCTTGCAGCGATTGATAGATGAAACGTCTAGAAGTAGTCACATCTCCTAACCTCCTTGTCCGTGGTGGCCCGTACTCTTCGACGGCGTTCACGCTAGCACCTCCATGATTAGCTAGCGGGTTGGTTTTAACATTTGGGCCTTCTTCCTAAAACGCCAGCCAGCCGGCACTAATCAGATGTTGCACCTTATACTTGAACGGGATGCAGGAGTCAATATTGTGTCCGGGAACTCCACTGTGATACACACACTTGGCACCCAGATCATACCACTTGGGGTAGGGTGGCTGGAGAACTTTCCCGGGTATGGCCACCACCAAGTGATTCTCCAATAATGAAGGCCATAACTCGGAGTATGCCATGGGAATAGGAGGGAAGTTGTCTTTCGGGTGCTGTGCATACTTATAAGTCGCGCCGGGGCTGCATTATTAACTGGCCGGGGCGCGACTGGAGCTGTGCGTTGGGCCGACGCTCTTTCTGCCGCGGGTGGTCCTTTTACTTGAGTCGGGAGGGAATTCCCGGCTCGGATAAAAAAATTTGGGGGATTGGGCTGGTATGAGCTTTGGATATTTTGGGGTGCTTTCATCCATGTTGGGGCGGTGGTGACCGCGTGGGCGTCTCCTTCCTTTTTCCTTGCGCCCACTGCTGGGGCTCTTCTGTTGTTGTTGGGGGCCATATTGGCAGCATATTCAAACTTGCCTTTTCGTAGCCCGGATTCAATCCTTTCTCCGGCGAAGACGAGATCCGCAAAGTTAGCTGGCATGTAGCCTATCAGCTTTTCATAGTAGAACGTGGGTAACGTATCTACCATAATTGTGATCATCTCCCTTTCCGTCATGGGCGGTACGACTTAGGCTGCGAGATCTCTCCATCTTTGGGCATATTCCTTAATGGACTCATGCTCTTGTTTAGTCATACCCTGAAACTGATTCCGATCGGGAGCCATGTCCGTATTGTACTGGTACTGCCTAATGAAGGCAGTTGCCAAGTCCTTCCATGATCGGATCTGGGAAGCTTCCAGATTGGTATACCATGCTACAGCTGCCCCGGCCAAGCTGTCTTGAAAGAAATGGACCAACAACTTTTTGTCCGCGGAATACGCCCCCATTTTCCGGCAATACATCCGGAGATGCCCTTTTGGACATGTCGTCCCTTTGTACTTATCAAAGTCCGGTACTTTGAACTTGGGAGGGATGACGATGTTGGGCACAAGACATAAATCTGCCAAATCCGAGAATGGGTAATTGCCGAGGCCCTCGACTGCTCTCAACCTCTCTTCAAGCGCCTCAATCTTTCCCTTATCTTCCGCGAAGGGAACAGATTCTTTTACGGGTGTGGGTGAGGCCGAGATGTGGCGGACTATGTTCGGCTGGGGTAGTTCATGCAGGGACGGATCTTTGAGGTGGAGCAGGGGGCCAAGATGGGTATCTCCTTCCCCATCGTCTTGCCCGGGATAGTCTTCATAAGGTGGGAGTTGCCCCTCAAAGGTCGGGGCTTGGCTTAAATCTTCCGGGGTGGCACGGGGGGTGAAGTCCGGAGGCAGGCCATAAGGATAAGCTTGCGGACTATACCTTCGACCGAACACGGCCGTGTTTCTGTCTAGGCCCGGATTCAAGGCGGGTTGCAGCACCGGCTTCGCTTCCCTAACTGTACTGGAGGCGGTTGCGGTGGCTTTATCCTCTATGGTTTTCTGGAGTTTTAACATGACCTCCGAGATGGAAGCCATTTGATCTTTTAAGGCCGATAGATCGGCCTTCATCTGTTCCTGCACACCCTCTTCATTATCCATTTTTCTAGATCGAGTGTTATAGGGGTGCCTTGGTGTTTTCTTAGTTATGATGAAATTCCTAAAGAAATAAGCAACGGTGAGTATGCCACCAAAACATGAGTATGCAAATGGATGATCGGAACACTTGGATCCACCCTAAGATTTTTAGATAACGTAATGAGTCCAGAACTTCTCAATTTATAAAAAGAACAAAGCTTTCATCTAGTCAAGATTATACAAAGGTGTTACAAAAGAACCTAAGGATTCCTAATTATATGGGCCATCAAATCTATCATGTGTTGACAGTAATTGATTAGCCCATGAATCTCCTCGGGGGCAGTACACACTTCGGCCATGGCTTTTGCCTTGGCTAATAGACGCGGGAGGTCTTGACTTCCATTCAAGGTCAAGGCGAATCTATCCATCCACATAGTCGCTTCTTGATGCAGCGCATCAATCACCCTCCCTCTTGCTTCTTTTTCGGCATACACTTGTGCAAAATCCTCCACTAGCCTTTGTTCATGGGCCATGGACTGGTTCAATTCTTCCTTGTATTGCCCTATGATGGCTAGCATGCTTTGCTTTGTGGCTTCCAAGTGTTGAGCCAAACTCCTTTTGGACCTCGCGCAAGTAACTAACTCTTCTTTTAAGATCATGCTATGCACCCGTGACCGATCTCTCTCCTCCCTTCGGAGCTTGAGCTCATTATTGCTACCCCACAATGCTCCTCGGAATTTCTCTCGGCCATGTTCCTCCTTGCGGGCACTTTTGGTTTCTTGTTCAAGAGCTCTTGCAGTGGCCGCGTTTTCCTCTTGTAACTCAGTGCACTCCTTCCGGATGTGTGTAGCAGCTGATTTGAACTTCTCCTTGGCGAGTCTCGCCTTCCCTAGCTCTAACTTTAGAGCTCGGACTTCTTCATCTTCCTCCGGGGCCTCGAAGTTCTCCTCATCAATAACTTTCAATTTGGAGAGCCAATCTAAGCCCCGCGTGTGAATTCTTAGCCATCCATGATAACCTCCGATGACGCCGTTTCGGATGCCTCTAAGCTCCTTGTCTTTCCTCAACGGACTCCTCCACACCTCGTGGATTCTTTGTATAACCTTGAGACCTTGCGCGCCTAGATCCCTCACAAGGAAAGGCGAGAGACTTTCTTCGGTCGGCGCTCCCCTCATGGGATATCCCAGCTGTCTTATGGCGAGTGCGGGATTATAATTAATACAACCCCTAGTCCCAATCAATGGAACATTAGGATAGTCCACACACGAGAAAAAAACTCCTTCCTTGCCTTCCTTCCAACGAGGAAACCAGTTGATCATGCTGCCCCCTATCCCAGCCAAATGTTGGTCCCAATCGACTCTTCCTTTTTCGATGCATGAGCGATAGCTTTGAAGCGGACACGGGTGTCTCGTGTCTTGTCGGAATAGGTGCGAAATCAACCATACACAGAGAGCGGGTAAACAACAGACAATCCGTGCACTGTTTTTCTCGCACCTCCGGTCAAAGGTGTCGAACAAATCCGCCAAGATAGCTACCACTGGACTTTCCTTGCTATGGTGATATGCGAGGAAAGCATCAATGGCGGCTAAGTCTACCAAGCCGTCAACGTTCGGAAAGAGGACAACCCCAAAAATCAGCAAAGCTAAAACATCCGCAAACGGCCCCCACTTCTCTTGGCTTGCCATATCCCTTGCCTTGTCTTCCAAGTATTTCCGAGGCAGGCCCACTACGCCGTTCCGAATTTGCTTCATGCGATCCAACTCTTTTGCTGAATCTCCAATCACAACTAAAACCTTGCTCAAGGAAGGAAGAAAGCCGGAGAAAAGATACGGTTTTCTCCCCCCGAGAGGGCATCCTAATATCTCTTCAAACTCCTCAATAGTTGGCACCATTTGGAAGTCCCCAAACGTGAAACACCTCAACGGCTGGTCATAGTATTGGGCGAGGGATACGACAGCTTCCGTAAATACCTCCGCTGCGGCCAAATCTAGGATCTTCCCGTACACTTTGCGGAAGGCTTGCCTTTGGAGGGGTCCCATCAATCATCCCAATTCCTTGAGGCTAGTGACATCTAGACCTTTAACCTTGACTTGATAAAACCTTTTGCCGTTTTGACTTGTCCCCATCATTTTACCTAAAAAAGGGGTGGATCAAGACTCCGACATGAATGATGCAATGCATATGCACGAAACCGAAAGAAAACAACACAAAGGGGTAACTCACACATACGAGACCGCAGAGATCCAATTTTAATGCTACGTTTTGGGCATGATGGCGCCTCAACGTAGCATTAAAAAGGTTACGTATTAACTCCAAAGAAAACAAACATTACTAACAAGAACTATAAACCAAAATATGCATGAGAAAGAATGGCACAGGAGCGTGTTTGCTCTTTGCCCTTATTTGGGAACTTATAGGACAATATCTAGGGGTCTCTAATAACTATTTCCCTAACCATTCATAACTCACACGGCTGTTTTCTAGAGGTATAATCTCTCAAGATAATAATATTGTGGCGGTATGGAATACCAGCGACAACACATTATAAAGAGAGAAAGCTCTAGACGAGGTTTCACTATTATCAAGCAAGTCGGAGACCTAGCATGATGATAGATTCACCTCCACTCCTTAAATTCCCATGAACCCGAGTGTAGGGCCCCTTTTTTACTCAAACCCGTGGGTGCTTAGAATGCAGTGTAAAGAATGCGAAATAGACAACAATTATTTACATTTTACACAGTTCAATAAAAGCACACCCAAAGTTTCACAATTCCACAATTCCTAAAATAGGCCTAACTCACAAAAATATCCCCAGTGGAGTCACCAACTGTCGCAACGTGCCCTTCGCGGGTGAGCGAGGGCGAGGCTCACGGGTGCGCTTTCCAAAGGAGGAAAGATGTGCAGAGTCGCCACCAACGTTTATTTGTGGAAAACGTCGGGAAAACCGAAGGAAACCGGTCAAAATGAAAATTCTAAGTTCGGGAGTTGTATTTACGCTTGAGGAAGGTATTAGCACCTCTTACGTTTGTCTCGAAAGACAACAGCCTATTTTTTAGAATTGTAGAAATTGTGTTACCTTAACTTTTATTTCTTTTTATTTTTTAAGGTCGACAAAAGCGGGGCTCTTGCTCCTACGTATCCTCCTTTGGAGAGGAAATCAGACCTACGTAGTTCTTACTTATGCGTGAAACAAGTGATTCTTTTACTTTGAAGGGTGATCATTTTAAGGCGTTGGACCTTAAAAATGATCCATTTTACTTGGTAAGAAACTGAAATGATAAACTTTCAAAACCTTATTTTTTTGTGGACGAGCTTGACTAGGCGAGTTGATTTTAGCCTTAGTTTCACTTTAGTTATTTAGTCAATTCAATTAAGAATGAGAAATCCCAAAGAGAAAACGTCCGATTGATTTTTTGTGCTTCATTTTACTAAAAAATATTTTTGGATTATTATATTATTATTTTACCTCTTTTTTGATTTCCAACGTGGTTACGGCACGACCGAACGGTCGGAATTCATTTCAAACGAAAGTAACGGATGATACAATTCAAACGATCAGTGGAAATTTATTTTATTTTTAGATTAGGCGAGAAATGACTTAAATAAATGGCTTAAGCACGTCAAAAGGAGGTATAAAAAGTAAATGAAAACGAGAATGAAAATACATGAAACACAATGTGGACCACCACGGGTACATATAATGAATTGAAAAGCTTGGTTTGAGGTACTTACCCGTTGAAGACTGAAGAAAATGAAGAATGAATGATGAATCTTTGAAGAACGGTCGAGAATCTTCGCGTAATTACTCACGGAAACGTTACGGAAACGTTACGAAAGCGCCTCGGCTTGGATTTTCTTCACGGAAATAATTTTCCTCAGCAAATTCGAAAGAGAGAGAAGTGCCTAAGGGGCTGAACCCTTTCCTTCTTCACTTCTCCCCCTATTTATAGCAAAATAAGGGAGAAGCTTGCCGCCCAGCTCGCCCAGGCGAGTAGGGTTGCTTCCTCCAGAAGCAACAGCCTTCTGGAGGAATCTTCTAGAGGGCCCAAGTGGGCCAGATTGCTATTTACACCACCCCTGTTTACTAAATGCACCCCCCCTTTTCTATTTTTTTGTGATTCTTTTTCCGTAACGTTATGAAACTTTACGAATTTCGTAACGATACTTATTTTTTCTTCCGCAAGGTTACGAACCCTTACGAATTACATATTTACTCTTTTTTAGCTTTCGAAGAAGTTACGGAAACTTACGGATTGCGCAAAAACATCTCTTTTCGACTTCCGCCACATTACGGAATTTCACGGATCGCGCAAGCCTGCTTCCTTTAGATTTCTGAGACGTCTCAGGACTTCATTTATTGTGCAACAAAGGACACCAAGTATCTCAAAGCGGCTAACCAAAGATTGCATGTCATCAAGTAATAATCCCCGGACGAAATTAGGGTATGACAGTATGTTTACCTCTACTTTTCTGAATGTTTCCAAGATCTCTTTCTTTGCCTCTTCCATTTTTTTGTTGGAAACTGCTCTTGGAGGGAATGGAAGAGGAGGGATGTGCTGCTTCTGCAAATCAGAATTACCAGTGGAAGATTCACCTGCACAGAAATTGTTAGGTAAATTTTTGTCATCACCTTTTTCTGGAGTAGAGTGAAGTTTGGCAGGTTCATTTGCAAATGAAGAAGGTGCTACGGGTTGAGGTCCTTGACACTGCTTTCCTGACCTTAATGAAATGGCATTGACATTTTTGGGATTTTGGATAGCTTGGGAAGGCAGCTTGTCAGAATTCTGGGACTGTTGTTGATTCAATTGTGTAGCCAATTGTCCCATCTGATTGGTTAAGCTCTGAATGGAGGCTCTGGTCTCTTGTTGAAACTGCATGTTCTGCATAGTCATTTGCCTCACAAGTTCTTCGAGGGAAGGTTGTGGAGGAGCCTCAACTGTTGGTTGTTTCTGGGGCTGTTGTTGTTGTTGGATTGGTGGAGGAATGTATGGTCTGCTTGGGCCAGCAACATTTTGGAAGGAGGGAGCAGGCTGCTGTTGTTGTTGCTGAGGGCTAGACCATCTGAGATTAGGGTGATTCCTCCATCCAGGGTTGTATCTGTTTCTAGAGAGGTCATAATTGTTCTACTGTGGTTGATTTTGCTACTGAGGTTGAGGAGGTCTATTGTAAATATTTGCAGCATAAGCTTCGGGCTTCTCAATTTCTCCAAGTTGCTGCATGGAAGGGCAAAGGTCTGTATGGTGGTCAGCAGAGGAGCACAAACTACAGACCCTTGCAACAGGTACAGATTTCTGGTTCAAGGTCAGCTAGGTTACCAAGTTAACCAATGCATCCAGTTTGCCTTCAAGCTTCTTAGTTTCAGATGATGCAGCTGAGTTTGTAGCTACCTCATGCACTCCTCTAATGACTATAGCATCATTTCTGGCGCTAAACTGCTGGGAGTTGGAAGCCATCTTCTCAATTAAATTTCTGGCTTCAGCAAGAGTCATGTCTCCAAGGGCTCCACCACTGGCAGCATCTATCATACTTCTCTCCATATTACTGAGTCCTTCATAAAAATATTGGAGAAGCAGCTGCTCTAAAATCTGATGGTGAGGGCAACTGACACATAGTTTTTTAAATCTCTCCCAGTATTCATACAGGCTCTCTCCACTGAGTTGTCTAATACCTGAGATATCCTTCCTGATGGCTGTGGTCCTGGAAGCAGGAAAATTTTTTTCTAAGAATACTCTCTTCAGGTCATCCCAGCTCGTGATGGACCTTGGAGCAAGGTAATACAGCCAGTCCTTTGCTACTCCCTCTAAAGAATGAGGGAAAACCTTCAGAAATATGTGGTCCTCTTGGACATCTGGGGGTTTCATGGTGGAGTAGACAATATTAAATTCCTTCAAATGTTTGTGCGGGTCTTCACCTGCAAGGCCATGAAACTTTGGAAGCAAATGAATCAGTCCAGTTTTAAGAACATATGGGACATCCTCATCAGGGTATTGGATGCACAAGCTTTCGTAGGTGAAATCAGGTGCAACCATTTCCCTTAGAGTCCTCTCACAGGGTGGAGGTTGTGCCATGTTCTCAGAATGTTCAAAATCAGAATGCTCAGAATCAGAATGCTCAAAATTATAATGCTCCAAATCAGGATGTTCAAAATCACCAATAACAGAATGCACAGATTCACCAGTAATGGAATGCTCAGGATGATCAAAAGGTATAAAATGATGCCTAACTAACCTATGAAATTTCCTATCTATCTCAGGATCAAAGGGTTGTAAGTCAGATGGATTGCCTCTAGTCATACACTACATTTAGCATGCACAACTAGTTGCCTTGTCATGTAAATAAAGGTGCAGGTTTGAACTACAGCTACCCTCAAATGATATCCAAATGACTTGAAATTTTGTGAGAAACCTTATAAAATGATGAGAAGATAGCAGAAAAAGTTTCAGGCAAAAATTCAAAGTCTAACTATGGAAGCTAAAAATGGTAGGTTAAGAAAAATAAGTGAATAAAACTTGAAAAATAAAAAACTTTTGACAGAATCACTATTTTTGGACGATGGAGACCTCAGCCGGCCTACGGCCAACTTCCATGGCGTAGGAAATTTTTTTCTACCCCAAATACATATATAATAATTGTGATTCTGATAACTGGAGCAAAAGTTATGGCCGTTTGAAGTTTCGACAAACACAAAATTTGTTACTTTTTTGGAACTTTCAAATCTGATCAAACTAAAGGCTCTAGCTATTTTTCCCACAAAATATAGATTAAAAGAAGTTACCACAAAAAAATTGATCCAAAAATAACAACCCTAGCTACTAAAACAAAAAATCTCAAATAATTCAGCATGGGTGGTCGCTAAAATCCGTCTCTACTTGATTTCTACTACTACTTTGTTTTGCCGCAAGCAAAAGTGGTCGCTAAGTCCGTCGCAAAACACTATTCACAGCAAAACACCCAAAACTGAAACAGGGGAAACGCTTAATAAGAAAACTGAAACAAAACACACACTAAACAAAATACCAGGACACTAAACAACACTAACACACATACTAACACAATACTAACAATTAAACATAAAACACGAAAGAATTAAACACAACACTAGCTAGCTATTATGAACCTTTGGACACTACTCCCCGGCAATGGCGCCAAATTTGATCGAGGCCGTACCCAAATCAAATAAACATGATAATGTAGTAACTAGGAAGTGATCCTAGGTCGTTTCCCAACGAGCAATGATAAACCAAATGTTCATAATATACTTGTAGTAACAGTAACGATTGTGGGGGGGGGGGGTTTCTTTGTTTTGTGATTTAAGGAGCAGAACAAGTAAACTGGAATACGAAACTAATAATATTAAAAATGGGTTGTTTCCTCTGATTCAGAAGCCATTCAATTATCCTGGGTTATGGAGAATTCGTCCCTAACAGTTAACCACTTAATCCAACCCTATTTCAATTTACTAAGCGAAAATCAACTTAGTGTTGTCAATACGTGATTAGGCACCACATACACCAGTTAGCCCTTCGTCCATTAAGCATGAACGCAAGTTAGGCTCAGAGGCAATTAATCGAACACGAAGCGTGCACTGATTAATGTTCACGAATTTGGGTTAACTGGTGAAGGGAAAACTGCCAGGGAACCACATTATAAACGAAACCTCAAAGAGAGTTGGGCTTCGTCCTCAAGAGGAAACAACACCAGAATATTTAGCCTTCCATAGATTCAAACAGAAAACATAAATGAAACATGAAACAGAAACGTAGATGAACATAAACGTAAATGAGACAGAAACGAAAATGAAAACAGAAACGTAAATGAAAGTAGAAGAATAAACAAGAACGAAATTTTAATTAGAAGCAGGAAATCGAAAATTGCATTAAGAACGAAACAGTAGCATTAGAACAGAAAAACTTCAAAACCATAAACCCTAAGCTCTGAATAATAGTCTAACAGTCTTCTTTGCACAAATCCCAAGGATGCTATTTAAAAAGAGTCACTCAAAGTCACTGGGCCCTATTACAATACTCTGGCCCAAAACGAAATAAACACTGAACCACATAAAATAAAATTGTGAAATTTCCTAATTAGAATTTAACTAAGGTAAGCGCTGCTTTATTTGCCCTCTTCAAGTCCACAACCAAAATCCAAATTAAGCCCAATGTTTCATTAATTCCTGAAATTAGATTAAAAACATCAAATTAGCAAAATGAGCCCAAATAAAAAACTGCCTAATTAATTGACAATTAAGACCAATTAGTAATTAAAATGGTGCAAAAGGGGTTTAGAAAATAGAAGAAAATGATGGCACATCAATAAGGGAATGGGAAGAATCAAAAGAATTCTCAGACTGTGTCGTTTTGAATTCTTTGACAAGGGAGAAGGGAGACACAAAAGAATTCAGGCGGTTAGTCCTTTGTTCTTTTGGAAAAGGGAGAAGAGAGACACAAAAAGAATTCAGGCGGTTAGTCGTTGGCGAATTCTTTTTGGCAAAGGGAGAAGAGAATGAAAAGATGAATAGCACAAGTTTTCAAGCTTTGGAAAACCAGAAAAATTCAGAAAGCTTTTGGTACAAAGAAGAAGAAGAAGTTCAAAGAGATTCAAGGCTTGTAAAGGATTGTATGAATAAGTGTTCAAGATTATTGAAATGCAAAACAAAGCCTTGCTTTTATAGACTCTTCATGTATGGTCAAGACAACCATTTAGAAGAGTTATAACATTTAGAAAAACTTAAAACCAATTTGAAAAAGTCAAAAACCTTTTGAAGAATTACATCTTTTGATTTATTCAGAAATAGTCACTTGTAATCGATTACCAAATCAGTGTAATCGATTACACAAAGCTTTTATGTAAAAGGATGTGACTCTTCACTTTTGAAATTGAATTTCAACGTTCAAATGCACTGGTAATCGATTACCAAAGCATTGTAATCGACTACAGCTTTTTGAAATTAATTGGAACATTCTAAATTCAATTTGAAAACTTTTTCAAAACAATTTTGCTACTGGTAATCGATTACAACAATCTGGTAATCGATTACCAGAGAGTAAAAACTCTTTGGTAAACATGTTTTGAGAAAAATCATGTGCTACTCAATTTTTGAGAAAAACTTTTTATACTTATCTTGATTAAGTCTTCTCTTGATTCTTGAATCTTGATCTTGATTTTTGAGATCTTGAACCTTGAATCTTGATTCTTGACTCTTAACTTTCTTCTTGAGTCTTGAATTCTTCTTGATTCTTATCTTGAACTCTTGAATTGTTCTTGATTCACTTGAGTTGTTCTTTGATTGATCTTTGAGCTTTTTGTCACCACCTTTGTCATCATCTTTTGTTATCATCATTGTTATCATCAAAACACCTTTGAATCACCTTTGATTCACCATGAAGCTTTGCTTCTACACTAAATACATTATGAAATTTAGATATTCAATGTTAAGTACAAATTAGTGTAGACAGTAATAAAATATAATTAGAAGCATTGTTTAAATGACTTACTTTAACAACAATCAACCTAGTAGCAGCCTTGGATTTAGTTTGTGGACCCTCGTCAATCCTTTCAAAGCACTATTCAATACAAACATGCATGTGTGTTGTACAATTAAAATATTGATGTTTCCGACTAATGGTAATGTAAATGTATTGGAAAATATAACTTACCTATTGATAATTCCTTTCAGGTAGTTGTCTGGCCTATTACGCAAGGAACAAAATCAGATGATAACATTTTCCTTAGGCAAAATGACGATTATTTGTCAATGTGCACTACGGTGGAGAACAATAAGTTATTATATTATATAGATTATTTAAATTCATTAGTTTAGTTTAACTTACCCATTCAAGTAGGCTCCTAGATAGACATCCCTATTTGAATTCTGCATCCAGTTCTTAATGTAACTTTCTGATTCAAATTGTGATTACCCAGATCTCTGTATGGACTGCAGCTTGAGGAATTCGTAGACGTTGGCATTCCCCACTTGCATACTTGTCTCAGTCATATGCCTATTGTTGTTAAAATAATGTAAATTAATATTATGTATGAATTTGAAATAATAAGTTAGCTAATAAACAATAATGTAAAGTGGCTTACAGAATCCACAACTATATAATAGAGATGCTGAGACATTGACCATCACGTGCTATTTCATACAAATCTTCATGCTTTATGCACAAGGGGAAGTACACGGTAGCATCCCACATAACCTGCAATGGCTTTAGAAAAAGTTGTTGGATGGTCACTGTATCAGATATTGGGGATCATCGACATTATGATCCGACCTATTTGTAGGTTTCCCCAATCTCACAACTCCCTGTTTATCCAACACAGTTAATTCACATAATTTAATCACAGTGAACACTTTAATTAGAAAAAAAATCATTTAATGATAGTGAAATACCTGTTTTGAGAAACGCTTGACAAGATGTGTCGGCCAAGTGGGCATCTACATCACCCAAAACACAACTCTCTCCAAAAATAATCTCAACGTCATCACATCAGCTTGGCGGCTCCACAAAAGAATCTCACTTCGCATACTCTATTGTTGTCATTCTGATCCCATGGACAAAGGTCCGCGATCATCACAGGTACCAACCACACGATACAAAAATTGTGAGGGGTAAGTTTATTATAAAAGAAATTAATACAAAAATCAAAAACCATAATTAGTAAGAAAACATTAAGAAATATCATAAGCTTATACAAGCATTCATTAGTCCAACACACACTCAACAAATAGTCATCATCCATCCATAATTCCAATCAATCATGCATAGTATGATGCATGCACTTAACCTTAACTCTCAAATGCAATATGGTACCATTCATCAAGGAAATAGCCTAAGTGTGTCCACACGACACTCTCACTTAGGAAAACTAGCCAATAAGTGTCGAGGTCACCCTGTCGTGAAAAGGCAACTCCCCCCCCCCCGGTGATTAGCTTGAGTCTCAAGGGAGTTCCAAACCGAGTGATATGCCCCCAAGTACAAGTATTCCTCCTCATGAGAAACTACAAGTACTTACTACTTATTGACAAAGTTTATACTATTTCCATGCAATATGAAGTATGAAACATGGGATCCATCAATGCACTGGCTCTTAAAACTATTTAACCATTCTATTTCCCCCACTAGGGATATCCAACAAGGTCACTGCACCCCCATGTACATACACAACATACATCATCTCAATGTCATTATCAACATCAACATTGTCTCATCTCAATGTCATTATCAACATCAACATTGTCTCATCTCAATGTTATTCTCAACATCAACATCTTCTCATCTCAATATCATTCTCAACATCATCATCATCTCATCTCAATGACATTATCAACAATAACAACATCTCATATCAAAATAATCATCAATAATAACATCATCTCATATCAATATTATCATCAATAACAACATCATCTCATATCAACATAATCACCAATAACAACATCATCTCATATAAGTTAATATCATCAGTAAATCACATTCCGCATATACATACATATACAGTTCATGCCTAAGATTCATACTCCCCAGGTCTTCAGACAACACTAGTCTAATAAAAACAATAATGTCATTTATTAATAGCAGACATATCGTATCCCATTAGTCAAAACATTGTTTTTCTCGAAAACCAGCATGCAACAGGGACATGCATACATCCCCATAGTTAGGTTCCCTGACCCCAACTATGGTATCAAAAGTCATAAATTATAATAAACTCCCATCACCTATCGTGAGCCCTCCGTTAGTTCCTCTTTGCGTCGCTCAGAGGTCTTTCTCGTTCACGCTTGTCAGTCCAAATGCAAGGTTCTATATACCAAATTGAAGGAAATTTAGTATAGATTTCAAAAACAAGGTTAATAACAATATTCAAAGTCAAATACCCCTGTCAAAACATAAAAGGCTAAGGGGTGTTTCGGATTCTACTAAAAGGAGACGTCATTTTGAAATTTCGCTCACGCCACTTTGACCAGGGTTCAGTGAAGGTCACGAAAATAACGTCAATGTTATATAAAGATAACTTTTACAATGTCTCATTTTCAAGGGTTTTTCAAAGGATGTGTAAAAACACTCTATTACAGTACCCAAAACACAAGAGACACTAAGAGAAACTCAAACTAACTAAGAGAAAGACTTAGAAGTCAAGATAACCTCAAAGAAGCTACGAGAGAAAGGATTGAGGAATTTTTTCTCCACCGAATCCTTGAGGTGAATTTTGAGGATTCCGCTCCGATTAAAATGTTCCTCTTGGAGTGGGGGTTCGGCAACAAGCAACGGCGGCTCATGGTGACCACCAGTTGTCGTGGGTGGTGGAGAAAAAGGTGTTAGGATTTGGGAGGGTGTTTGGAGAGGAGGAGAGTGAAAAAAATGTGTTTTTCATGCTGAAGAACGTATTTATAATCTGTTGATCTCGCTTAGCGAAGCGAGAGTCCACTTTTTGCGCTTAGCGTGACAATTATCGTTCAACGCAATTCCCTCTCGAGTTGGAATTGCGCTTAGCACGCTAATTCCCACTCAGCGCAATTCTCTCTTGGGTTAGAATTGCGCTTAGCGCGCTTCTTGAACTATGAGAGAGATCAAAAGTTGTTATTTTCAAAATCCCAATGGTCAAACTGTGGGGATTTGTCTTAAGAACCTCCGGCCAAACTGTGAAGATGATCCAACAGTTAACAAATCCAGGATCACAATTTTACTGAAATAGGTTTAGGTAAAATTTGAAATCTCATAATTTCAACTTAGCTCAATAAAACTCCACATAACTCAACATCCACATCAAGCAAATCACATATGACTAATTTACACCATACGTCAACTCATTCAAGTCAATCATATAGTCAAATAACACGATAAATACAATTAAACATCGATTTATAATTAGCAATATTTTGGGGTGTTACAAGTATCAATGAGTGAATCATCATCTTCAACATTAACACCAATTGTTTTCCCGTGTAGAACCATTAACCATCTTTCATCACAAGGTTCTTAACATAAAATATTTGTTTAGCTTGTTCTGCCATGATGAAAGGGTCATTCTAGTAAGCGAGTTTCTTAAGATCTACCAACATAAATCCTAAATCATCGGTCCGCACACTGATATTGCTATCAACCCACTTGCATTTGAAAACATAGACAATGAATTTTACATAATTAAGCTCCTAGATTTCTTCAACGAAACCAAAGTAAGGGATGGAAGCTACACGGGGATTGTCATCATGTAGACTCGTGAAGTGTTGAGATTCAACCCTTAGACTAACCCGATTATTTTGCATTGTACTTTTCTCATCTTGTGCTTTTGTATAGAAGGAATTATTGTTTATATCGTATTCTTGCCAAGTTATAACATTTATTTTAGGCCCATATGCTAGCTTTTTTAATGTTTCAGATGCATTATCGTCACTGAAGATTGTATCTTTAAACCAATTTAGGAAAGTCTTATTATGCTTTTTCAACATCTTGTTCTTCGACATTTTTGGATTACTTTCCTTCACTAAACCTTCATGGTGAAGTATGTATGACAAAAATTCATTAATGTTATTCAATACATACAAATGAGCTTGTTGCAAATCTTCCACACTTGGAGTGATAACATGTAGTCCTCTTGTACCCTTACCTCCCACTCTTTCGTCATGTTGAGACTCGGGTAGCCCAACAGGTTTTTCCTTTTCAATGTACTGTTAACAAAACTCAATATCTTTTTTTGCAATGTACCTTTCAACAATAGATGCTTCCAGACGATGTAGATTCTTTGTATACCCTTTTAAGATCTTCATGTATCGCTCAACCGGGTGCATCCATTGCAAATAAACAGGACCACAACATTTGATTTATCTAATCAGATGAATAATTAAGTGAACCATGATGTCAAAGAAAGTAGGAGGAAAATACATCTCCAACTAACACAATATAATGGTAGCCTCATTTTCTAGCTCATCTAACTTGACAGGATCAAGTACTTTGCTATATATGGCATTGAAGAATAAGGACAATCGAGTTATGGCAAACCTGACTTTGTTAGGCAAAATGTCTCGTATGGCCATGACTAACAATTGTTGCATCAAGACTTGACAATTGTGAGACTTTAAGCCTACTAACTTTAGATCTTTCAACTGTGCAAGACTCATAATATTTGAAGAGTGTCCTTGTGGAACTTTGACACGACGTAGACTGACAAAGACTCATCTTCTTCTTTCTGGACAAAGTATGACAAGCTGGTCGCAAGTATATTTTCTTACCATCAGACCTTGGATGTAACTAGGCTCGTATACCTATCTCGGCTAGATCTTGATGAGTATTCAAACTATCTTTCGTCTTGGCTTGAATGTTAAGGAGCGTCCCAATGACACTATCACAAACACTTTTCTCTAAATGCATAACATCAATACAATGTCTAACATCTAGATCGGACCACTAGGGAAGATAAAGCAAAATAGACCTTTTCTTCCATATGCAACTCTTACTTTTATCCTTCTTTTGGGTCTTTCCAAAAATAGTAGAAAACATAACCTGGATCCCAAATGAAAATGGGTGTAAGAATTAGTGCCTGAAGATGATTGTGGAGACAGAGCCCTTTGGCAGTGACGAGAATGATGAAGAGGAGGAGGAGGAAGGGGTGGTTGAGATTTGTGTCCCTGACCGTGGCAGCACACACAACAGAAAGGGAGAAGCGGATGTCAGAGGGAAGGATGTCACGACTAGAGAACTTTGTGTGGGACCGATGACTGGCGACCGGGAGGGATTCGAAGGAGAGTGTGTGGTGCTTGTTAACGGGAAGGTGGGAAGTTGCCATGGGAAGGGGAGGCGGCGTGGTTTCTGCTGTTGGTGGTGGCTTAGCAAAGGAAGAAGTTGGGTTGATTGTCTTAGGAAGCAGAGGCGGCATGGGTGGTGACTTCGCAGAGGCAGAAGATGGAGAGGGTTGTTTAGGTACCATGGTATTCAATATCCGAATAATGGCATCAAGTTTGGAAGTAATGGAAGTTTGGTCTGCAGCAATGGAATTCAACCCGCTGAAAAACCTGCTAACCAATTAACGGTATCGACGCACTTTCGTGTTATTGACTTCCATTAAAAGCTTTTTTCAATTGCTAGTAAGGGTGAAAAGGTGTCAGAAAACGTTGATGCCTGGTGTATACTATTTTTCTACCATGTTTTAGTTGTATGTAGCTTGTGTTTTCTTCACAGATGGGGCATGCACGATGGCCCTTAACATTGTATCCACTCAAATTCCCATATGCTGGAAAGTCATTAATGGTACAAAAAAGCTTTGCACGCAAATCAAAAGTCTCATTTTGAATCCTATCAAACACTGAAACTCCCTCATCCCATAACTTTCTCAAGTCATCAATCAAGGGACTGAGATAATCATCAATCTCATTCCCTGGCTTGGGCCCAATATCATCATAGACAACATAATGTATTTTCGCTTCATGCACAACCATAGAGATAAGTTATAAATAACTAGCAAAACTAGCCACGAGCTGTGTTGAGTGCTTAAACTACCGTATGGGTTCATTCCATCAATGGAAAGTCCAAGCCTAAGATTTCTTGCCTCTTTGTTGAATTTTGGATACAAACGATCAATTTTCTTCCACTGGGAGGAATCAGCCGGATGATGGAGCATTCCATCCCAGTTTCTCCCCTTTGCATGCCATGTAAGGTCTTTTGCGTCATCCCCATTAGAAAATAGATGCTTAAACCATGGAATGATTAGAAGATACCACACCACCTTCGCTGGGGGGCCTTTCTTTAAGTTATCATCACTACTACATTCATCATCATCCTTGACTTTGTACCATGATACCCCACACCGAGGGAATTTGTGCATTTCTTCAAATTCATGTATGTATAGTATGAAATCATTAGGGCAAGCATGAATCTTGTGATACTCTATACCCATCGGACACAGTATCTTCTTCGTCTGATAGTAACTTGTTGGCAGCGTGTTTTTCTCTGGAAGCATATCGTGCACTATTTGAAGCAATGAACTAAAGCTTTTATCACTTCACCCATATCTGACCTTCATATTAACCAGACTTAACACCGCTGACAACAGCGTAAATAGATTGTTGCACCCAAGATACAATGACTTTTTGAATCAGTTTGCAATCTATCACACATAGAGGTATGTGCTTGCTGAAAAGACTATTGTCTAAGATCACAAATCATATCCTTTAGGCGATCTCCCATTTCTACATCAAACAATTCAGATTGGGATCCCCTCTGCATGTCTATCAATTCACCATGTCATATTCACATCGTATAATTCTTCTTAATCCCATCACATAGAAGATGTTCGTGTATGTCGTCTAGTACTTGTTGTCGCCCATTCAAACAATTTATACAACGCCAAAAATATTTTTCATCCTCATCTGGTCGACTTCTTTCGGAAGCAAATTGCAAGAACTGTTCTACGCCTTCCTCATACGTAGGGCTCATGTGACTTGTGTTCATCCAACTTCGATCCATCTATTTAATAACTCCATGATACTCACAAAGTTATTCGATGCATGAAAATCTCACTTTTTCATTAAAGGTGCAGCCCTATCCAATTCAGGAAGACATTTTTTTATAGTAGATTCATATGTCAAGGTTAAGTCTATTTTCTTAAATTTGATGAAATTTCGGCAGTATTTCGCATTGATCTCCAAGTACACGACATGAAAGCGGCAAGATTAGTTCCCCAACAATCAAGTATGCACTCAGAGACTAACTAGAAATGCATTGTACCAAAATTTCATCAAATTTAAGAAAATAAACTTAACCTTTACGCATGAATCTACCATAAAAAATATTACTCTTCCCAAACTATCCAAATAGACAATTCAAGATTCAATACAACGATCAATGCAAACTGTTCGCAAGAATCATTATATTCAACCTCAAACGAGGTTCTAAGATTCACTCAAGATGAACATTAATTACATACAAAACAATAGTCATTAATCACATAAAACAATGTAAGCCACTTTGTTATCACTAACTCAATTACATAATCTTCATAAGCAGAACATTACATAATTACTATTTAATAGTCAAAATTATACACATTCAAACTTGGTTTAAGCTTTCTAAATGGTGGCAAGGGCTTCCCAAAAGCAAGCAGTAAACAAGATGGCTTCTGCTTATGCTAGACTAAAATGAGTTTCAACTATGCACAACGAAATTGGAGAGATCAACACTAAGACACAAAATTTGTGTGAACTAGTTACTATGTAACTTAACAACACTCATTTCAACAAATTGCACAGTGTAAGTACCAATAATATAGAATTTGTAGTACAAAAGACTAACATAGGCCTTAGTTGCAACAGGGAGTCTCCTGTTTTGGACAAAATTCAACACTTTAACACATAATGAATCAAACTTACCAACAATTGCAGCAACAAACTAGTGTCAAGCTGGGTTGGAGTGGGAGAAACCAACTCACTGGACAACTTAAATTGGTCCTATCTGGAAAAAAAAATGATGCATTACATTCTTCAACACTATTAATATATATAAAGTGGAAAACAATTTTCAGTTCCCATGTTGTTCCTATAGGTAAGTGACCCTCTTGAGTGGATACCAAGGGTGTTTTGGTGATTTCATTGTCGGTTAAGTGACACTCTAGTGTTTCTACTTAAGAATATTTTTTCCTTATACCATGCCCTTGTAAGAAGTCATCTACCTTTTTCATTTCCTATAACCAAAGTCATCTACCTTTTATTTGTCGCATAGAATGCAAAAGTTCTTGGGCAATGATAATGTTCTCATGAATGCTACATGCTAGAATAAAGCCAGTTTGAAACGGAGAGATCAACATTGGCATAACAAGCTTCAATCTATATACTATAGACTTTGTCAAAACCTTATAAATTGTCTTGCATAAAGAAATAGGATGAAATTGATTAATAAATTTAACTTTGTCCACTTTGGGGATCAAAAATAGCTTATTTAATCTCTTCCACAGAGAGAGAAATGTGTCCTAAACCGGCTTCAACAATTTCCTTTTCTAGAAAAAGATCCTAAAAAAGGAATTAATATGCAATACAATAGTATCCTCATCCCCCATCCAAACTCTAGAATGAGAGAAATCATGCTAAAATAAAACCTCAAAACTTCATAAGCGTATGCCAGATTCCCAAAGCAACAAAAGGATGTCAGTTACCGATGTTAACGTTAGTTAGTTAACATTGGTTTTTCAGAAAACCGATGTTAACGAATACACATTAGCGAAAAAATAATTTAAATAAGATAATACAACGTCGGTTGAAGCACAATATTGTGCCTAATTCCTTGTATGATCTTTAAACAACTTATATAATTTTAATCAAATTATAGATGTTGTGGCTAATCCTTAATTAATCAAAATTATAAATATCAGTTAGACATAAAACTTAATCATATGAGAATAAATCATATTATGTACTTCAAGATCAAGATATAATGCAATGATGAATAAAATTCTCGTATATAATTTTATAATTGAAACATAATATTATGCATTTGATTTCATATATATATATATATATGCATAGAATAAAATTTTTCCAGAATATATTCATTCATAAAATAAATCAAAACTCCATAAATTGCAAAGGTAAACAGAAACACATAAGAATATAAGATACAAAAAAAGAATAAATTTCATAAAACCTTCAATGACCCGGTGGCTCACACAAATTCTAGTAACTTGTAGGTTGTGGGTGTGAAACCCAGCCAGTTCAAAAATGGTGCATTTTCCTCTTTTTTTTATGAACAAAAACACTATTCATCATCTTCAACCTTTGGCGGGTCAAACCCGACCCATATGTAGACCCGGTCGGTTCTCACTCATTTCGACTCCAGATGAAAATTGAAATATGTGAGCTTAGGGACCAAACACATGTGCTATATATAGGCATTCTACTATCAAGAATGCATTTAGTAGCCATTATCACCAATTAGTAGTCATTACCACTCATTAGTAGTCATTACCACCCATTAGTAGTCATTCAATATTTGGTTTTTCAACTCCAAAACTGATGGAGCATTGATTTTTCAAAACGTACAGACCAAAAATTATTTCAAGGATTTGTTCATAGATATAAATATAGCTGAATTCTAAAGTTATCCTTGTGATCCTATGTATAAGTTAGGTTACATAGGACTCTAGTCCACTTCACTCTAGCCAGAACAATTTGTTAAAAGATAAACATGTAAAAAAAGGATACAAAAAGATAGAGAAGGGTTCATCCGCTTCGTTCTACAAGCCACGGTAGATTTGGGCCGATTCTCGACCAATCCATGCTTCTCACAAGAATGCTAAAAAAATAAAATAAATTACATTGTTAGAATTATAATATAAAATCCACGGTAGACTTATATCATTTCATTAATAATCAAATAACCGATACAACCAAGAATGATATAAAAATGATGTGAACTAGCATATAATTAAAACACCCTTAAAAGTTGATGAGCGATTTGATTTGCTTGTTAGCGAATCAAATTCAAAGATGAGTTGCTAACTAGGCTAAGGTGATGTTTGCATCATTTGACAAAGCACCCATATTCAGAATTGTCGAGGCAATGCTATTGGAGGCTATCAAACAACTGCTTACATTACAGTTCGAAAACAACATTTGCAAAACCCATTTCCAAGATCCACTTAGTTGCTACAAGAAGGCTTGATGCTTCAGCTTTAGCTAGCATGATTGAGCCTTCGCTGCAAGATGTTCAAGCAACCATGAAAGCAGGGATGAATCTATGTACAAAGCAATGGGGACAATCCATAATTGCTCCCCCTTGAGTATAATGAATAAATATTTTTTTTGTTCCCATAAAAAATAGGTGTTGTTCCCATTAGAAAATTATTTTTAAAAAAATGAATGTAAAAAGTTGAAAAAACAAAAAAGAAAATAAATTGGTACTAATTTTTTTCACTTTATCCTTTTAGTTTTTATTATTTTCAATTTTTCTAATACTTTTTTAATAGGTTTATATTATCTTTTGACTGAGAAAATATTTTTTTTTGTCTTAACCCTCTAGTTCATTAGGGGAAAAAGATTCTAATTAAGCAAGAGTTTGGTCAGGAGGTAAGTAAAACCTAACAAAAATTGTTTTAGCCAAAGATTGAACTCAAGTAGTACTCGAACGATTCAACATTAGTTTCAACACATTAACCAGCTCTACCCAATCATTTGGATCTGTCACTTCATAAAAGCGCCATTAGAGTTACGCACACAAGCACCCATATCGAATTCCCAAGCCTCGGTGAAGATGGAGGCATCAACATTACACTTGATGGAGCCCAAATCATATTTCTTCCAACGAGAAATGTTGCTAGGAGGGTGTTGAGACATTTGGCAAGCGTACCAATTGTCGTTGCAAGTTTCACATTTATAAGGAGTTCGTCTCCACGGGGACTTGAGTTACTTAATTCATTCGGATAAAAGTTATCAGTTTAAGAGTTATGTAAAAATTCAATTGAATGTCATTTGGTTTTGGTTTAACTAACTGAAAGTAAAACAATAGTAAAAATAACAGATTTATGGAAATAACGAAATTAACGGAAATCCAGAAATAAGAGAATTCAGTGCGTCCAGAATACAGACATTACGAAAACGATTTAAATTAATTCAAGAAAACATAGGATTGGACTTCATCGTTCATACCCTTAGTCTCTTAATAAGATTAACATGTATAAATCATTTTCTAACATTACTGATGCACACATAATTATCCCAAGTCGATTCCTCGCACTTGGAACCTAAGACCATTTACTAAATATCTATCCCTCGCATATACAGTAAATATCCCAGCATTACAATTATATTCTTTTACTTTTTGCAATCAAAACATTATGCTCTATTCCTAGCAACGTAACGTAGAGAGTAAAATCATTAGGTTCAAATTCTAAGATTACTTTCCGGTCTCACTTAAAATCCAATTTCATGACAATAGTGATCAAATAGAATCAAACAATACGAGTAGAATGAAATTACCAATAATGAGTAGAAAAGATTAATACATATAATATCAAAAGGGATAGATAAGGGTATAAAGATTTCATCCAATCCTTAAGAAAAAATAACTGATCATTGTGCAGAGCACAAGACTAACAAGAGAAATGACGAAGGAAGTGATCCACAGTCACAACTCTGCAGCACCTCGGCTCCACTTGTCCTCTTCTCCTTCTTCTTCTTCTATGTTTTTCTAAGGATTTTAGGCTAGTGGTTCTGGTTCTTCTCTTCCCCTACATGGCTATTTATAGAAAAAGCCATCTAGTGTAGGGGAAACTCGCCCAGGTGAGCTGGAGCTCGCCAAGGAGAGTGGCTTGCTTAGGGCTGAAGTTTTCTCTTTAGCCCTGACGGGCTAGATGCTAGCCTGGGCGAATTTCGGGTCAGAAACCTTCATGAAAAGACCATTTTGCCCTTCATTTTAGCTTTGTTTCTGGATCTAACAAACAACCATCAAAACCTACAAAATCATGGATGAATATTTCATATTTAAACAACAATATTAGTAAATGTACAATATATATATATATATAAACAACTAGATTTAAAGGTAGTTTATAAGAAAACTATTACAATCAAAGGATAAGCGCTAACAATTTAATCCCAAAAACAACTGAAATTTTGCACTTATTAACTCCCCCCAACCTAGAATCTTGCTTCTCCTCAAGCAAAGTAAAGAAAAATTACAAGTAATAATAGTATAAGTACGCTTCAAAAATTATGAACATGCTTTGTAAAGAATCAATCCCCAAACTAATCAGAACAACATTTTTCAAAATGCAACAATGAGAAATGAAAGCACAAAGATGGAATTCACAAAACCAAAAATGTGATTAAGATCATTTCGCATTTTGTTTCTAAAGAACATCATAGGAAACACTGGATCCATTGAAACAGAGGAAAACCTCTCAAAGGTGTATAAATCTCACACAGGCAAGTGTTTCATCTCAATTCCAATCACAGATATGTCATAAATCAATTTTGAAAATCATTTCCCATCAAATCAAAGATAATGTGCATAATCATCATGGATCAATAGGTCTTTTTAAGGTCGGGCCTGGTTTTGAAGGAATCTTGGTTTTTCTGGATATTCAAACATACCCTGAAAATAGGAGAGCGTACTTAAAAATCTAGCTAGTAACTTAAACGAATTATCACTTCCTATCTTTTTTCATTTCAACTAAGTTATCACTTCTTTCTATTTAGATATTTACAACAACTCTGTTCATGATTCAGACATTTATTTATCCATAAAGAACTTGTTTTTCCTTTTCTTTTTCTTTTTCTTTTTTCTATTTATTCCTTTATTTTCTGATAAATATTTAATTTTATTAACACCCAAAAAACAGAGTATTCACATCATATTAGCCACCAAATGATAGAAATCCCCATCAAAAACACCCTTGCTCTCCTAACCTAAGGTAAGGTAGGAAACTTTTATCCAAGGTTAGTGTTCCAAAAATATCAAGTGTTTGGCACAAAGGGCTTGCAAATGGCAAAAATAATATATATTGGGATAGCTATTTGGCCAATGGCTTAAAATGTAAAGAAAGAAAGAATGCCTAGATTGTATCCATGAATCATATGTTATGACAATTAGAAATTCATTGAAAATCAACTGTAGAACATATCAATGAAGACACTCAATGTAAAATCTATGGTTGCACATGTTACTAAAGCTTAAGGCCTGTTTCCATATTCAAATTAAATCAGTGTTTCAAAAGTTGTTCTTTTATCAAGTCCATGCAAAAATATCTGAGTTCATTTGGTTTTTGGGAAAGTCCTTCATTGTTTTTCATTCTCAAATGTTTTCAAAAGAAATCCTTTTGTTGTGTTTTGATCCAAAAATAAGTTTCAAAAATACTGGTTGTTGATTCTTTCCAAAACATGTTATGTTCAAGAAGAAAAAAAATTATTTAAGTCCCAAAAAATAGTTATAATCTATAACTATACTAATAGAATATCAAAGCAGGCGTAAATTAATCAAAATAAACTCGCATAAGTAAATAAGGTAATAAAGTGCTGAATTTTAATACAAACCAATAAATAAACATAAAGACAAATTCACGAATTTTTGAAGGTCATGGCTGAGGAGCTCAGTCTCCTTGATGATCATGGTTTAGGAGCTCAGTCTCCTTCAATGAAATAATCAATAGGATCTGCCATGTCTTCATCCTCCTCCGAAAAAATAGGCATGTCCCTAGGCCATGCAATGATAGCTCTAACAAAGCAAATTAGAAATTCAAAAACATAATTAATGAATAAAGAATCAAAAGTAAAGTTCAGAAATATAAGACATAAGAATAAAGTAACATAAATTAAGACAAAATATAAAACACTGGGTTGCCTCTCAAAAGCGCTTCTTTAACATCTTTTAGGATGGATGTTATTGTTGTGGTTGAGGCTTCACTATTTCACCATCCATAATTCTTTTCTTCTTCATAAGCAATTCCTTCATGAATTTAGCATATGTTGGCATCTGCTCTAACGCCTCAGAAAAAGGAATGTTAATATGCAGTTGTTTAAAAATATCTATAAAACATTTGTATTGCCTTTCCTTATCTTTCTTTTGGGGCATGCAGATAAGGAAGATGCTCAATTGGTGGATGGTTTACTATAGCTTTACCTTTATCAGTGGTTTGTTCATTTGATTTATTCTTATCTTCTTTCCTTACCACTTTTTCACTAGTCACCACTTCATCATTTTTCTCGTTTTCTTTTTCAACTCTTTATTTATTCTTTTTTTCAGCATTATCCTTCAAACCAACCATAGTCCCCCACCTTGTTGTAATTAAATTACAATGTTCCTTTGGGTTGATCTATGTGGTTGCTGAGAAAGATCCACTTCCTTGTTCAAATAGTTGTTTAGCCAGTTGTCCAACTTGAACTTCTAGATTTTAAATAAACGCATCAGTGTTCTTCTGGTTTGCAATGCATATCTGCATAAACTGTGTTAAAGTATCTTCCATCTTTGACATTCTATCTGGCTGGGCTTGTTGTTGTTGTGGACCTCTATTTGAAAAACCTCCATAAGAGTTGTTAGAAGGACCTACAAAAGAAGTATTAGTGGGACCAGAATTTTGTGGTCTCCAGCCATAAGGCTGATTTGAACATGAGCCATCTCTGTAGCCTTGGTAGCTTCCTTGAAAGTTTTGTTGAGGTCTAGCTTGGTTCTACAGATAATGAGCATCCTCTTATTGTTGTCCATCACCAGGTGCTGAACAGTGGCCATTCTGATGGTTACCACCACAAAAATCACATCTCAAAATTTGTTGAACTTGGTGAGCTTGATGTGTTTTCTGTGGTCCACCTTGGTGATATTGCTGAGGAAGTTGGCCTATTTGCTTTGTTAAGGCCTCAATTTGTTGCGTCATGAGTTTGCCTTGAGCTAGAATTGTCCTCTGAGTGTCCAGCTCCATTATACCTTTTCTTCGAGTCGGACCTCTATCATGATGACTTTGATAATCACTAGTTATTATTGAGTCAATGATTACAATAGCTTCCTTTGGGCTCATGGACATCATAGTGCCTCTAGTTGAGGCATCAAGTATCATCTTGGTTTGAGGTTTCAAACCATTATAGAAGATATGCAGTTGTGCGGCATCATCAAAGTTATAGTTTGGCCACCTCCGCAACAAAGCTTTGAATCTCACCCATGTCTCACAGAGAGGTTCATCAAATCCTTGGGAGAAAGTTGCAATGGCGGATTTTGCACTGATAAATCTTGAAGGAGGAAAGAACCTCACTATGAATTTCTCCTCTACCTCTTCCCAAGTGTTGAGGCTTTTATTTGGATGTGATTGGAGCCATGTTTTTTCCTTACCTGCTAGTGAAAATGGAAAAGCTCTGAGGTAGAAAGCTTCAGCATCTTCGTCAGAAGCTCCCATAGTATTGCATAGTTCCATGAAGGTAGACAAATGAGTGTATGGTTCCTCATGATCCATTCCAGCAAAGGGATGTTAGCCGATTAGACTAAGCAGTGTTGGCTTTAATTCCACGACCTTATTGCTGAAAGGAGGAATGACTATGCTATTGTAAAGTTTTGAACCTTGTTGATAAGCATAGTCACCCAAAGTCCTCCTTAGTGGTCTACTTCCTTCTCCTCTTTCAGTCATGTTATTTTCTACAAGTGGCTTATCAGTTGAAATATAATTATAAGAACAAGACTTACTTGGGGTTATAGTGGTTTCTTGTTTCTATTTCTTTCAATTCTTCCTTTCAGTCTTGGTAATTTTTGGATCAAATGACAATTTATCTACAAGAAATTTACCTCACATAAAGGAAAAAAGAGCACACTACAACAACCCATAAGCACCAAGGTTAGTGAAAATAAGTACAAAGGTAGGAAAAAAATAAAAGAGGGAATTGATACAATATCAAAAGAAATGTATAAAGGAAATAGCCTATCAAACCGAAAGTTTAAATCCGAAAGAACTAAGTGGATGAATCGAGTCCCCGATAATGGCACCAGAAACTTGTTGAGACTTTTGGCAAGCGTACCAATTATCGTTGTAGGTTTCACATTTATAAAATAGTTCGTCTCCACAGGGACTTGAGTTACTTAATTCATTCAGATAAAAATTATCAGTTTAATAGTTATGTACAAATTCAATCGAATGTCATTTGGTTTTGGTTTAACTAACTGAAAGTAAAAGAATAGTAAAAATAACAAATTTACAAAAATAACAGATTTAACAGAAATTCAGAAACAACGAAAATACAGAAATAACGGAATTCAGTGCATTGGAAATACGGAAATTGCGGAAATGATTTAAATTAATTCAGGAAAACATAGGATTACACTTCATCATTCATACCCTTAGTATCTTAATAATACTAACATGTATAAATCATTTTCTAACATTATTGATGCAGACATAATTATCCCAAGTCGATTCCTCACACTTGGAACCTAAGACCATTTACTAAATATTGATCCCTCGCATATATAGTAAATATCCCAGCATTACAATTATATTCTTGAGCTTTTTGAAATCAAAATATTATGCTCTATTTCAAGCAATGTAACGTAGAGAGTAAAATCATTCAGTTCAAATTCTAAGATTACTTTCTAGTCTCACTTAAAATCCAATTTCATGACACTAGTGATCAAATAGAATCAAGCATTACTAGTATAATGAAATTACCAATAATGAGTAGAAAAGATTAATACATATAATATCAAAAGGGATACATAAGGGTATAAAGATTACATCCAATCCTTAAAAAAAACTAACCGATCATTTTGCAGAGCACAAGACTAACAGGAGAAATGACGAAAGAAGTGATCCACAATCATAACTCTGCAGCGCCTTGGCTCCACTTTTCCTTTTCTCCTTCTTCTTCTATGTTTTTCTAAGGATTTCTGCCTACTGGTTCTGGTTCTTCTCTTCCCCTGAATGGCTATTTATAGAAAAATCCATCTAGGGCAGGGAAAACTCACCCAGGCGAGCTACTTGCTTAGGGCTGAAGGTATCAGCTCGCCCAGGCGAGTGGCTTGCTTAGGGCTGAAATTTTCTCTTTAGCCCAGGCGAGCTAGATGCTAGCCTTGGTGAATTTTGGGTCAGAAACCTTCATGAAAAGACCATTTTGCCCTTCCTTTTTAGCATTGTTTCTGGATCTAACAAACAACCATCAAAACCTACAAAATATTGGATGAGTCTTTCATATTTAAACAACAATATTAGTAAATGTACAATATATATAAACAACTAGATTTAAGGGTAGTTTATAGGAAAACTATTACAATCAAAGGATAAGTGCTAAGAATTTAATCCCCAAAACAACTGAAATTTGGCACTTATCAGAAGGGAGCACAAGACCTTGAGCGAGAGTCGGGAAACCTGCGAGCATTCTCCCACTATCGAACATAATCATGACCCATGTTAAGCGATAGATGAGGAGGCTTAATACATTGTTCAATACATTATCATTTTTGTGTTACCATAAGCACCATAGAACATAAATAGCTTCTGCAACATGGCCCTTATCTAGAGATCTTAGGAGCTCGAAAGTGCATCAATTGGGACTTTCAGCATTATCAACAATAGGAGATACATTGGCCAGCAATCCAAAACAGTGAAGAACAGAAACCTCTCTTGTCCATCGTGTCGAACATGTTTCTACCATCGACACACCCCGACACTTGTTCGATACGTGTCTGACACTTCTTATTAGGTGTCTAATTTAGATATTTTGTTAGTCATATTTCATTTCATTAGAGTCTCTATGTTTGTGTGTGTGCGTGTCCTAGATTTTGGACATTAACTGTACCAAAGTGTATCTATCTGTGTCGTGTTCGGTGTCCGTGTCAGAGTCATGCTTCATAGATCTGAAATAGTCCATACATGAATAGCATGGGTGCAGCTGAAGAATACATGCCAAGGGGATTCCAGATTGGTGGTGCAAAGAGGAAAAGTGATAGGGCATTGGTCACCCTTAATTAGTGGCTAGTCTAGTCCTAGTAGGAGTACAATCTCGAAGGAGCCTCCATAAAGAATCTTTATGTTATGTGGGATATTAAGTTTCCAAAAAAAATTTCTAGTCTCCATGTACGCATAAATGGGAGCTATCAATGATGTTCTCCATTGTGATATAGTAGGCTGATTTTATAGAATAGACACCGTTATTCCTACTAGCGTTCCAAATGAGCTCATTTTCACTCGTGGGAAAACAAATTTTCATACCACAAATGGCCTCAACATCTATCTCATTTAAAAGATCTTTTATAGTATCTTGCTTTTAGAGGTGGAAATGGACTAGGCTAGGTCAGATCCCACATAAGCCCGGCCAGACTTATTTTATATTTCTATAGCCCAAGTTTGGATATATTACCCATCAGGAGTCTATTTTTTATGTCTAGGCTCAAACTTTATATAAGCTCGTTTGGCTTGTTAACCTATTTAAAAGCTTGTTTCATATGAAACAGTGTAAGTTGTTTTTTTCTTTAACAAAGCTAAAGATTTTCATTAAAAATATATAATAAGGTAATTTGAAACCATAAAATATGGACAAAAGTTGCCTACAAACATTACATGTGCAGGCTACCAAAGCCTTTTAAACCCCACAAAAAGAAAATAACCCTTATTCTTGTCACCTATCTATGCTTATAGGAATTAACTTTTTAAAATATTAAAATGATTCAAATCGTCAAACCACTAAAATAATTTTGTAATTTCATTAAAATAATTACAATATTATATATCGTATTAATAATATTATTTTCATTAAAAAAATATTATTGTTAAATAGGCTGGCTCATTAGGCTTAATATCCTTTTTTTAAGGCCCATGATCTGGCCTATTTAACAAAAAAAAAAATTATAAAGCTTGAGCCTGACCTTTTTGCTAAACAACTCAAGCCAAGTCAGTCCTTAAATGGGTGGTCTAACCTACTTCCACCCCTACTTGTTTCCATGAATTAGTCAAAGTTCAATCAGCTCACAGATCCTCAAGTCTTCCAAACCTTTAATATGGACACTATGAATGTAAGGGTTGTCATGAGAATGCAACCATGGATCATTCCAAGCATTGGCATGTACTCCTAGGCACCCGATGAGGTTTTTCACTGACATGGTACCACATTGCCTCTTGGATTGAGTCTTAGTATATGTGTTACATAATGCTTGTGTATTGATCATTATTGGATGGTTGAGTGATATTGTGCTTTGATCCTTGAGTACGTGAATGATGTGAAAATTTGTGAGATGTGTTGTGTTAAAACATGATGTTATACGATAAGTTGTAGAATAACATGAGTTGTGTTTAAGTTGTATTTCATTTATATGATATGTATATCTACATGTTGTCTCATTTCTCTCTATTAGTTAGGAATGTGATAACCCACTCCCTATGTGTTGTTTTATGTTTGAATCCTGTGATGGTCTCAACCATTGTGCTCGTAGGAGTAGATGGTTAGATGGATGGCTATGGAGAACCTCATGCTAGAGGACCCTGGGACCCTGTGCTCTGATAGGATGTGACATCAAGGCTTAGGGTTTTATATTATTTTATTATATGCTAGTTTGAGATATGTAGTTGAACATGATTTACTTCTATGTTTCTCATTGGAATTTCAGTTGTAATACCGGTACGGTCTTTGTTTGCAACCAGGACATGTTTTTATATTCCTACCGATAAGTTTTAACTTAGTAAATTGATGAATGTTAATGTAGCTCCATGTGGAGCTTGTAGGCCTTGAATCTTCTTCATCAATGGAGTCCTTTGCTTCTTGAAGATCATGTCTGCGGAATGGAGAAGGAAGAAAGATGATTGGAGATGCCACTTCAAGGAGAAGATTGGTCAAGAAGAAGCTTACCACCATAGGAAGCCATGGATAAGAGCTTGAAGGTAGGAGAAGATGAGGGGAGGGAGAGGGAGAGAAGGAGCACGAAATTTTGTGCCTTAAAAGAGGTTTGAACTTTCAAGTGTAATTCTCAAATGATCAAAGTTCAAAAAATGCACATACATGGCCTCTATTTATAGCCTAAGTGTCACACAAAATTGGAGGGAAATTTGAATTTCTATTCAAATTTCACTTGAATTTGAAATTGAATTTGTGGAGCCAAATTTTAGAGCCAAAATTTCACTAATTATGATTAGTGAATTTTAGCTATGGTTCAACCCACTAATCCAAGATCAAGTCCAAGATTATCCACTAAGTGTGCTTAGGAGTGATGAGGCATGTAAAGCATGAAGGACATGCACAAAGTGTGACTATATGATGTGACAATGGGGTGTAGCAAGCAAATGCTCACCTCCCCCTCTAAAATTTAATTGGATTGGGCTTCTCCCAATTCAATTAAATTTATTTTCCAACACACACATCAAATATTCACTTAATGGATATGAAATTACAAAAATACCCCAATACAAAAACTAGTCTAGGTGCCCTAAAATACAAGGCTGAAAAATCCTACATTTATAGGGTACCCTACCTACATTATGGAGCCCTAAATACAAGGCCCAAAAATAATGATACCTTAATTTAATATGTACAAAGATAAGTGGGCTCATACTTAGCCCATGGGCCTAAAATCAACCCTAAGGTTCATGAGAACCCTAAGGCCTTCTCTTGCATCTCTGGTCCAATCTTCTTGGAGTCTTCTATCCAATGCCCTAGGGGGGTAGGATTGCATCATTCCCTCCCCCTTGAAAAAGATTTGACCTCAAGTCCAGAGGTTCTTGAAACTCAGGGATTCTTTCCTCAACACCTGTAAAAAGAATAAAAACATATGTATTAGTGATGTTGGGTATGTTAGAGTAGGGTAAGGACTGAAAACCCATTTCTTGGCCATCTTCTCATGAGAGAACATAGTTTCTCACCAACTCAATGAGTGGTGCTGCAAGTATAGAAAAATATGGGACAAACATTAGGTAAAAGTTTGTTAAGTCATTGAAGCCCCAAATTTCCCTTATACTTGGTGGAGTAGGCCCCTCAGGAATGTCCTTTATTCTCTTAGGGTCTATGGGAATCCCTTCATCACTATTTAAAAAGTTAAGGAAAGTAATGGAACAAAACATACTTTTTTCTTTGTTTTCATGTTGATTATTCCTACAAATAATTACGACAAACCTAAGGTGTCCCATATGAGCACCTAGGTTTGTATTGAAACAAAAAATAAGAACAAACCTACCTAATGAGTCCCTATGTACACAAATCATGAAGATGTTAGGTGCATCAGTGATTTTACAAAAGAGGGTTGCACCACTCAACGCATTCATCATACCACCTATCATAGGGATTTGGTGCCCGATAATACCTATTTTGGGCACCAACAAAGCACAAGGATTTAAGCTCTTACAAACCAAAACCTCATCCAACAACTCCTTTACTTGAGGAATAACCTCGAGCTCAAGAGGTATGGCGGTGCTAAGGGATGTTTCCCTTGATAGGAGAAGGTAGAAAGATTGTTTAAGGAGTGCTCTTTTGATATCACATTTTGTTGCAAAATGATTTTCCTTCTTAACAATCTTCTTGGAGGAATCCTTTTCCTCTTTTTCCTTCCCCTTGGCCATTGAAGACAAGGCCTTACTATCCTTCTTTTTCTTTTGGTTTTCTAGTTTTTCTTCCTCATCCCTCTTATCTTTCATTGTTAGTTGATCTTTGGCCACCTGTGAAGGTGTTTGAGGATGCAACACAAATTTAGTGCCAAGATGGGTGAGGGTAATCTCATTAGTTAGGCCATTGTAAATGATCTTCCTATCAAATTTCCATGGCCTTCCTAAAAGAATATGCCCTGCCTCCATGGGAACTATATCATAATTAACTTCATCCTTATATGTCCCAATGGAGAAAGGTACCTTCACTTGTTGGTTAACTATCATTTCCCCTTGTTCATTGAGTCATTGAAGTTTATAAGGTTTTGGGTAGGGAATGATAGTGAGGTTCAACTTGGAAACTATCTTGTGCTACAACGAGATCCACTATCCACAATGAGAGAACAAGTTTTATCTAAAATTTTACATCTTGTATGAAAGATGTTCTCTCTTTGGGATTGAGATAGATCACAAGATTGACCTCCAAGGAGCCTTCTAACCATTAGGAGGTCACTTTCTTCATGGGGGTAAACTTCCTCACTAGACTCTTCACCCCTTACTTCATCTTCACTTCCACTAGAGGAAGGGGAAGAAGTAGTCTCCTCTTGACTACTATAAATGTCTTGACCCCTTATAATCATGGTTTTCTTTGTGGGGCATTAAGAGGCAATGTGACCTCTCCAAAGACATTTGAAGCATTTAATGTTGCTAGTCCTTTCTTGGGAACTAGTCTTAGGGGTGGATTTCTCTATGGTCTTACCCTTATCTTCCTTGGGTTTTGAAGGTGCAGCCCCCAAAATTCCTTGGGCTTGGTCCTTCCTTGGATAAGAATGAAAGCCATCAGATTTTGAAGAAGGCTTTTTTTTAAGTTGTTGCTCCACTCTTATACAAAGTTGGACTAGCTCATCTAGGTCCCTATATGGAAGGAGTTCAATCTTATCCCTCACTTCCATATTAAGTCCACTAAGGAACCTGGCTATGCTTGTTCTCTCCTCCTCCCTAAGTCCAGCTCTTAAAAGAAGTAGTTCCATTTGTTGTCTATATTCTTCAACACTCATACTCCCTTGTCTAAGCCTTTGGAGCTTGTCCATAAACTCCCTTTCATAGTAGGAGGGAATATGCCTCCTCCTAAGGGCACTCTTAAGATCATTCCAATACTCTACTGAAGGATCCCCATGAATCCTTCGTTCCCTAACAAGGAAATTCCACCAATAGAGGGCATACCCTTGAAAGCTAAGGGTAGCCAACGAAACTTTTCTCTCTTCAATAATATGATGGCAAGCAAAGAGTTGTTCAACCTTTATTTCCCAATCTAAGTAGGCCTCAACATTATCTTTTCCATGGAAATATAGGAGGCTAATGTTAACCTCTTGAGGCCTTCTATCCTTTTCTTTTCTTTGGGAATGATGTTTACTTTGTGAACTATGGTGCCCTCTATAATAGTCGCTAAGTTCTTAACTTAAACTCTTGCAAGAGTCATGACTACTATAGGAGGCATGTTTTTCTCTTTTCATTTCTTTCATTATTTTTCTTCTTTCTTCCTTTCTTATTTGTTCTCTCTCATCTTGATTTATTTCTACCCTTTATTTTCCTTTTTCACTTCTTTCTAGTTTTTCTTTCCATAACTTAAGGGAACTCAACTCATCAAAGATTCTAGATAGAGCGTCCTTATGACTAGTACCCTCGCCATTAACACTGGATGAATGATGACTCGTGTTGCTTCCTAAGTTGTGGTTCTTTCTTGTTGGGGGTTTGAAAAAAAGGTAAAATCTAGGGTTCCAAAAGAACTCAAGATAAGCGTCATAAGCAAGAAGAAAGTATTATGCAATAACAAGATAACCTAGGTATGACTAGTAAAGAAAATAAACTATGAAAGTAAGCAAGAAAATAAAGTGAAAGAAATGTAAACTTTGCGATTCCTAAGAGTGTTTGGATGACCTCATTTAAGGTTCCCAACAAAGCACTCACTATCCTAAGGGAAAATTGCCTAAAATTATTACACACAAATGGAAGTAGGGTGACCTATTGGAGGCTCCCAACTTACTTCCAATGAAAGGCCCTTCTTGTTACAAAATTTGAAAGCAATGAAGGTAAGTAAATTGTCAATTACAAAATTTGAGAGGCCTTCTTAAAGGGATGACACCAATCCTCCTTTGCAATTCCCTATATGGCAACTTACAAACAAGGAAACAAAGAGACAAACAATAACCAAAGACAAAAAAAAATGAAATGAAAGCTAAGCCAATAGATTTTTATCAAGACAAATTTTCAAGAATTACTCAACAATTAAAGCAATGACAAGCACAAAAAAGCAAGCTAGGACTCAAAGAGAAACCTAGAATGGCTCTAGAGTAGAGTAGAAAAACTAAAAAAAGACTCAAGAAACCTCTAGTTTTGGCACTTGTTTTCACACTAATTTTCAATTGAAATTTCAGAACTAAGATTGGTATAAAATAGGCACCAATTATAGAATAAATTTCGAGCCAAAATAACAAGCACACTTCCCTTTCACTTTTTTTTCGTGGACACTGATTTTTTTGCCAACTTGTGTGATTTTTCGTATTTTTTCCGTTATCCAAATCACTTGGTTCTTTTTTTATAATTTTTTTACAGATGTCTAGAAAATTCAGTAAACATTTCAGCTCAAAATTCGTAGTGACCAATTCCCAGTAATTTATACAAGTTCATATGTTCAAGCTGCCAGCACCAGTGATTTCAATCTAGAAATCAAGAGTAGTGTTTATGTTGCTTAGGGCTTGGATAGTTACAATTTGTGTTTGCTTATGCTCAATTATCTTGAATAACACAATTCAAGAGAGTTTAAGACTTATTTTGATTCACAAATTCAGCAACAACTTAGCACCACAACTCAACTTCTTCATAGGCATCTTGTACGAAACTTAGAAAACAAAAAGAAAGTTCAACAACAAGACTACTTCTAGAAATTGATTTAGAACATGTTATGAACTAAATAACATGCAAGAATTATACTCAAAATTCAAAAGATAGGATAAGAATGAAAAGAATACATGAACAAATGTATCTAGAATTCAATCAACAAAATAAAAATTTAACACAAACTTAGAACATAATGTCACAATTATTATGACTAAACATGACTCTAAGACAACATGGAATAAGTGATTTACACTTATATTTTTGTGTTTTTTTTTCTAATCAATATTTTGGAAGAAAATTTAGATCTAAAGGTTCAGCACAAGAAGATTATGATGAAAAATGATAGAACCTAAAATCAACACAAAAACATGATTCAAGAGTAGATCTATAAAATTTGAACCATAGAAATGCAAGATCAAGCGTAGATCTAAGATTTAATCGGTTTATTTTTTTGAATCTACTCTAAAAAGCACCAAACCACAAGACAATGGAGGATATACATGGAGAATAAGATGAAGAACACGGAATTAAAGTGAATTGACCGAATAAAAAGATAGAGAAAGCAAAAGAACATCACCTAGACGAAGATGCTCTTGATACCACATGACATAGCTCCATGTGGAGCTTGTAGGCCTTGGATCTTCTTTATCAATGGAGTCCTTTACTTCTTGAAGATCATGGCAGTGGAATGGAGAAGGAAGAAAGATTATTGGAGACGCCACTTCAAGGATAAGATGAGTCAAGAAGAAAGAGCTTGAAGGTAGGAGAAGATGAGGGGAGGGAGAGGGAGAGAAGGAGCACAAAATTTTGTGCCTCAAAAGAGGTCTGAACTGTGAAGCATAATTCTCAAATGATCAAAGTTCAAAAAATGCACACGCATGGCCTCTATTTATAGCCTAAGTGTCACACAAAATTGGAGGGAAATTTGAATTTCTATTCAAATTTCACTTGAATTTGAAATTGAATTGTGGAGCCAAAATTTCACTAATTATGATTAGTGAATTTTAGCTATGGTTCAGCCCACTAATCCAAGATCAAGTCCAAGATTCTCCACTAAGTGTGCTTAGTTGTCATGAGGCATGTAAAGCATGAAAGACATGCACAAAGTGTGACTATATGATGTGGCAATGGGGTGTAGCAAGCAAATCCTCACCTCTCCCTCTAAAATTTAACTGGATTGGGCTTCTCCCAATTCAATTAAATTTATTTTCCAACACACACATCAAATATTCACTTAATTCATGAGAAATTACAAAACTACCCCTAATACAAAAACTAGTCTAGGTGCCCTAAAATACAAGGGCTAAAAAATCCTACATTTATAGGGTACCCTACCTACATTATGGAGTCCAAAATACAAGGCCCAAAAATAAAGAAACCTTAATCTAATATTTACAAAGATAAGTGGACTCATACTTAGCCTATGGGACCGAAATCTACCCTAAGGCTCATGAGAACCCTAGGGTCTTCTCATGCATCTCTGGCCCAATTTTCTTGAAGTCTTCTATCCAATGCCCTTGAGGGGTAGGATTCAATCAAATGTGAACCTTTTACTCTGTTGAGAAGTTTTATATTAAGTTGTCAAGTAAATCTTTTTAAATTACTCCCATTATTCTACGTTTTCTTTCACTATATGCATGCTGGGATAGGGGATGTCACAGTAAGGATCTTTTTGCCTTTCCACAACACCATTTTGTTTAGGTGTTATTAGACAAGAAAATTTTGGGAGATAACATTTTCTTGAAATAAATTTTAAAGAAAGCATTTTCAAATTCATTGGTAATCGATTACAGGATTTTGGTAATCGATTACACAGTTATATTTCTAAAGAGTCATGACTTTTCAAAGATTTCTTTTTTGCAATCTCTTCTGTGGTAATCAATTACTTGTAATCAATTACATAGATCAAAGTTCAAACAGTTTTGTGTCGTTAGTCAAAAATATCTTCACAAACTCTCTGGTAATCGATTACCAGTTCAAAAATATCTTTTTGAACTGATTTAGCCTTTGATAAAAGAGTGTTTGATACTAAAGATATTGAGGCCAAACTAAAGCAATCAAACTAATATTATTTAAAAAAATTTACTAAGTTCTTATCTTAGATTTACTTGATCTTGTTCTTTTGACTTGATTCAATCCATGCTCACCAAGTAACATTTTTGGCATCATCAAAACCTGAATGATATTCATTCACATTCTCCCCCTTTTTGATGATGACAACCATCTTTAGGTAAGGAGTAAAAAAAATATTTATTTGTGTCGTTCACTCCCTCTTGATTTTGCAATGATTGCTTATATGAAACAGTTGAAGATTTTGTAGATTTCATATATAAAAAACCGTCTCAAAAAAATAGATAATTCCCCTTACTATCTTATCTTTTATCTATTTCTCCCCCTTTGTCAATACCAAAAACAAATCATGAGAAGAGAGAAGAAAAACATTCAGCAATTTATAATGAATTAATAGAGCAGTACCATTTCTTGGCCTAAAAGAGTTAGTCTCATCAAAAGCAATTATGAGAATCAAAAGATACCAAAAAGCCTTTATCACATAATTGACGAACATTTAATAAACTATGCTTAAGACCATCAACAAGTAAAACATTTTCTATGGAGGTAGAAGGATTCGTACCTATTTTTCCAACTCCAATAATTTTACCTTTGTTGTTGTCTCCATAGGTCACATGTCCACTATTTTTGGGAGAAATATGAATAAACTTTGATGCATCTCTCGTCATGTGTTTAGAGCAACCGCTATCAATGTACCAACTTTGCTTCAAGGAGTCCTTCATTCATATAATCATATTTTGATTTTGGTACCCAAATTTTCTTGGGTCCTTGAATGTTAGTTTTGACTAAGGATCCTTTTGGAACCAATACCATTCTTCCAATGCTACTACCATTCTTTCTAATATAACATGTTGATGCACTATGACCTTTCTTACCACAGTAAAAGCATGTTTAGCAGGGAGAACTATTCTTTTTAGTAGATGCAAAGAAGTTTTTATACATTTTGTTATTTTTCAGGTGTATATCCTAATCCAGCCATATCAAACACACATCTTTGCTTTCCTAGTATAATATCTAAATTATTTTTGCCAAGAGTAAATTTGGCAAGAGAATTTTTCAGATATTTGATTTCTTCTTTAAATTTGTTACAACATTTACATGAGTTAGATGCTTCATTACTATCTTTTATCAATTTTATGGTAGAAGATTGATTTGTATCAATTGGTTTTAAAGTTTTGACTTCAGTTTTAAGATTTTCTAATTCTTCATTTAATTTCAAAACTTCCTTTTCTAAATTTGAAATAGTTTTCTTAGAAAATGAAACTAGTTTGGCAAGTTTGAATGATTCTTTATGCAATTCATTGAATGCATCTTGAAGTTCATCAAAGGAAATAGATAAGTTATTGTTAGAAGATGTTACCTCTTCTTTGCTTTCATAGTCTTTGGCCATGAGGCTTAGATTTACGATTTCATTTTCTGAATCACTTGATGAATCCATGTTATTATCTTCTCAAGTGATATATGCTTTCGTTTCTTTCTTATCTTTTAAAGTTTTCTTGTCGGATTTTTCCATTCTTCTTTTAAAGATAGGACAATCAAATCTCAGGTGCTCAGGTTGATCGCATTCATAGCATTTTGAAACTGAGGAGGAATCTTCTCCTTTCTTCTTTGGATTGAAGTTCGATCTCCTTTTATTTCCTTTGATCCTCAGGAATTTATTGAGTCTCTTTACAAAGAGACTGAAATCATCATCTTCTTCTAAGTTCTTTTCATTTAAAGTCTTCTTTGTCATTTTCCTCATGAATAGAAGAAGATGAGGCTTTGAGTGCAATTCCTTTCTTCTTTTTTTCATTCTCTTTATGTTGATAGAGTCTCATAAGTTCCATTTCCTATTCTTGAAGTTTCCCAAAGATAGTGGCCAAAGACATGTTGGTGAGATCTTTTGATTCTGCAATTGTTGTTACTTTTGGTTGGCATTGCTTGCTTAAACATCTCAACACTTTGTTAAAGAGATCTTCATTAGGAAATATTTTTCCTAATGATGCAAGATGATTAACTATATGTGTGAATCTCTTTTGCATATCTTGTATGGTCTCATTTTGATTCATTCTAAACAGTTCATATTCATGTGTGAGAGTGTTTATTCTAGATTTCTTAACATCAGTTGTGCCTTCATGTGTAACTTGTAATGTATCCTATATTTCTTTTGCATTTTTACAATTTGAAACTCTAAAATACTCATCCATGCCTAATGCATAAGTATTTATATTCTTGGCTTTTAAATTATATTGAACCCTTCTTCTTTCATCTTCATCCCATTGCTCTCTAGGTATTTCTATAGTTTCCTTTCCCACTACCATTTTAGGAATGAAGGGACCAATTTCAGTGGCTTTCCATATATTTAAATTTATCGCTTCTATAAAGATCTGTATACGGGTTTTCCAATAGTGATAACCCTCACCATTGAAAATAAGAGGCCTATTAATAGAATTTCCCACAAGAAATGGAAAGTTAGATGAGGCCATAATTATTCTTGAAGTTTTTAAATTTTATACAAGAATCCCGCTCTGATACCACTTGTTGGACAAGTGGCCTCAATAACTTAAGAGGGGGGTGAATTAAGTTTTAAAATTTTTCCACTAACAAATTTTAACCCTCTTTTAAATGATATATGATAGGCTCAAAATGCAGAAGAAGAAGAAGCAATCAATTTAATAATGTTCTTTTAAATGCGCAAGACAAAGTAAACTACAATAAAATAACTGAGATAAGGGAAGAGAGAAATGCAAACTCGATTTATATTGGTTCGGTCACTTCCCATGCTACATCCAGTCCTCAAGCAACCCACTTCAGATTTTCCACTATCTTTGTAAACTCTTTACAACTTCTGAACACACCTTGGGATTCCTCTCCCTTGTGTTCAGGATTCTCACAAGTCAAGAGATGAACAATCTCTTGATCACAACAATGTTTTTAGAATGTACAGAAGAATTTCTCTCTTTTAGAGATGATAATACAAATTGAAGATCTTAGAAGAATACTCAATTGATTTGCAAGTGTTTAGCCAATAGTTGTTTAGAGAGTATTTGACAATTAAGTTCTCTTTTTAAAATCTCTCTCTTGTACTTTTCGAAGTTAGACACACATATATAGGCCAATTGTGCCTTTTCAAAATGGTTTGAAGAGATGTGTGTATTCAAAAAGTTTTTTTAAAATTTTCTCATTGGTAATCGATTATAGGATTTTGGTAATCGATTACACAATTATATTTCTGAAGAGTCATGACTTTTCAAAGGTTTTATTTTTAAACCTCTTATCTGGTAATCGATTACCAGTTCAAAAATACCTTTTTGAACTGATTTAGCCTGTGATAAAAGAGCGTTTGATACTAAAGATGTTGAGACCAAACTAACGAAATCAAACATTCTTTCCACCAATAGAGGGCATATCTTTGAAAGCTAAGGGTGGCCAATGGAACTTTTCTCTCTTCACTAATATGATGGCAAGCAAAGAGTTGTTCAACCTTCATTTCTCAATCTAGGTAGGCCTCAAAATTATCTTTTCCATGGAAATATGGGATGCTAATGTTAACCTCTTGAGGCCTTCTATCCTTTTCTCTTCTTTGGCAGTAATGTTTAGTATGTGACCTATGCCGCCCTCCATAATAGTTACTAAGTTCTTCACTTAAACTCCCACAAGAGTCATGACTACTATAGGAGGCATGTTTTTTTCTTTTTATTTCTTTCATTATTTTTCTTCTTTCTTCCACTCTTTTTCCCTTTTTATTTTCTCTCTTCTTTTTCTTTCCACAATTTAAGGGATCTTAACTCATCTAATATCTTATACAAGGAGTCCTTAAGAGTAGAACCCTCACCATTAACACTAGATGAAGAATGAAGACTCATGTTGGTTCCTAAGTTGTGGTTCTTTCTTGTTTGGGGTTTGAAAACAAAAGGTAAAGGAAACTATGGTTGAAGCTAGCCAAAATAAACACTAAAAGAGGTGTCAAAGATAAGGTAAAAATTAGTTGGTAAAAAGCAAGCTATCTAGGTGGTTTGACAATGGAAGGTAAAGAAAATTTAAAGCAAGCTAGACGGTTGCCTATGTGAAGGCTTGGATACCCTTTGGGTGGTCTCTTGGAGACTCCCAATACACCCCTGAAGAATGTCCAAATACAAGGAATTGCAATAGAAAAATATTCAGCACTCAATTGTTCTATTACAACAAATTTAACAAAGCAATTAAAGTCTTCAAACTTTTCTTCAATGCTTGTTTGTTTTCTCACGTGTTTCACTCAAAATTTGGTGAGGCTTTGGTTTCTTCAAATCCAATGGTGCTCCTAGGATGGTTAACCTCAAAGACTCAAAAATATTCCTTCAAGCAACACACCAATTTCCTCTTCCAATCCTTATTGTAGGCAACACTTAAACACAAAAAAAAGGTAAGCAAGAAACCAAAAAGATGAAATGAAAGCTAAACCAAAAGGAAATTTAATGTGACATTAATTCAATGAGATTCAAGAAAAAATAAAGCAAAAGGACAGCACCACAAGCCAAGATGGAACACAAAGGAAGTCCTGGAATGGCACTAGATTAGATTGACAAATTAAAAACAAGACTCAAAGCAAAATTCTAGTTATGTCAATTTAGCAACACATCTAAAAGATGAACAACTCCAAGGAGTCAAATAGAATTGTAATACAACTCAAAATAATGAAAAATTTTCAAGCAAATCAAGCATACACATTTTTTGTTGTTGTTCTAGGCGTGTATTTTGATGTTAACCTTTATCACCTTTTCTTCCTCATTTCTTTTTAGTTTTTGTTCATTCTTTTTCCATTGTTTTCATCCAGATGTCTATTTTATCCAGTTAAAATTTCATCTAAAAAATCAGAGTATTCAAGCCATGGTGAAGTGAAGAAGACAGTGTGCCAAAACTGACAACAACCAGAATTTCAACCTAGAAATCAAGAATAGTGTTTATGTTGCTTAAGACTTCGATAGTTAGAATTTGTGTTTGCTTATGCTCAATCGTCTTGAATAACACAATTCAAGAGAGCTTAAAACTTATTTTGATTCACAAATCCAGCCACAACTCAGCACCACAACTCAATTTCTTCATAGGCATCATATAGGAAACTTAGAAAAGAAGAAAAGTTCAACAACAAGACTACTTCTAGGAATTGATTTAGAACATGTTATGAACTAAATAACATGCATGAATTAGACTCAAAATTCAAATGATAGGCTAAGAATTGCAAGAATACATGAAAAAATTTATCTAGAATTCAATCAACAAAATCAAAATTGAACACAAACTTAGAACATAATGTGACAATTATTATGATGTGACAATGGGGTGTAGCAAGCAAATGCTCACCTCCCCCTTAAGATGGTCCAAAATTTAATTTGATTGGACTTCTCCCAATTCAATTAAATTTATCTTCCAACACACACACATCACATAGTGCACTTAATGCATGTGAAATTACAAAACTACCCCTAATAAAAAAACTAGTCTAGGTGCTCTAAAATACAAGGGCTGAAAAATCCTACATTACTAGGGAACCCTCCCTACACTATGGAATGCTAAATACAAGGCTCCAAAATAATGAAACCTTAATCTAATATGTACTAAGATAAGTGGGCTTATACTTAGCCCATGGGCCCAAGATCTACCCTAAGGCTCATGAGAACCCTAGGGCCTTCTTGATGTAGCTCAATGTGGAGCTTGTAGGCCTTGGATCTTCTTCATCAATGGAGTCCTTTGCTTCTTGAAGTTTGATGGCAGCGGAATGGAGAAGGAGAAAGATGATTGGAGATGCAACTTCAAGGAGAAGATGAGGCTAGAAGAAGCTCACCGCCATAGGAAGCAATGGATAAAAGCTTAAAGGTACAAGAAGATGAATGGAGGGAGAGGGAGAGAAGGAGCAAGAAATTTTGTGCCTCAAAAGAGGTCTGAACTTTGAAGTTTAATTCTCAAATGATCAAAGTTCAAAAAATGCACACACATGACCTCTATTTATAGCCTAAGTGTCACACAAGATTGGAGGGAAATTTGAATTTCTATTCAAATTTCACTTGAATTTGAAATTGAATTTCTGGAGCCAAATTTTGGAGCCAAAACTTCACTAATTATGATTAATGAATTTTTGCTATGTTTCAGCCCACTAATCCAAGATCAAGTCCAAGATTCTCCACTAAGTGTGCTTATGTGTCATGGGGCATGTAAAGCATGAAGGACATGCACAAAGTGTGACTATATGATGTGGCAATAGGGTGTAGCAAGCAAACGCTCACCTCCCCCTCTAAAATTTAATTGGATTAGGCTTCTCCCAATTCAATTAAATTTATTTCCAACCACACACATAAAAAATTCACTTAATGCATGTGAAATTACAAAATTACCCCTAATACAAAAACTAGTCTAGGTGCCCTAAAATACAACGGCTAAAAAATCCTACATTTCTAGGGTACCTTACCTATATTATGTACAAAGATAAGCGGGTTCATACTTAGCCCATGGGCCCGAAATCTACCCTAAGGCTCATGAGAATCCTAGGAACTTCTCTTGCTTCACTGGCTCAATCTTCTTGGAGTCTTATATCCAATGCCCTTGCGGGGTAGGATTGCATCATTCCCTCCCCCCTTGAAAAGGATTTGACCTCAAATCCCGAGGTTCTTGAAACTCTGGGCTTTTTTCCTCAACACCTGTAAAAAGAGAAAAATTATATGTATTAGTGGTGTTTGGTTTGTTAAAGTAAGGTAAGATCTGAAAACCCATTACCTGGGCATCTTCCCATGAAGGAACATGGTTCCTCACCAACTCAATGAGTGGTGATACAAGTATAGAAAAATATGGGAAAAACCTTTTGTAAAATTTTGTTAAGTCATGGAAGCCCCAAATTTTTCTTATACTTGGCGGAGTGGGCCACTCAGGAATGACCTTTAGTCTCTTAGGGTTCATGGGAACCCCTTGATCACTATTTAAAAAATTAAGAAAAGTAATGCAACAAAACATAACTTTTTCTGTATTTTCAGGTTGATTATTCCTACCAAAAAGTATGACAAACCTAAGGTGTCCCATATGAGTACCTAAGTTTGTATTGAAACTAAAAATAAGAACAAACCTACCTAAGGAGTCCCTATGTACACAAATCATGAAGATGTTGGGTGCACGAGTGATTTTACAAAAGAGGGTTGCACCACTCAAAACATTCATCATACCACCTATTTTAGGGATTTGGTGCCTAATAATACCTATTTTGGGCTCCAACAAAGCACAAGGATTTAAGCTCTTGTGAACTAAACCCTCATCCAACAACTCCTTTACTTGAGGAATAAACTCAAGCCTAAGAGGTGTGGCAATACTAACAAGTGTCTTTTTACAAAGGAGAAAATATGGAGGTTGTCTAAAAGGGGAAATTTCTTTAATATTTGTCTTTATTTCAAAATGCCTTACCTTCTTAGCTAACTTCTTGGAGAAGACACTTACCTCCTTACACTCCTCCTTAACCATTAAAGGTTATCCTTCTTCTTGGGGGTAGATCTCTTCACTAGATTCTTCCCCTTTTGCTTCTTCACTTTCACTAGAGGAAGGTGAAGTAGTAGCCTCATCTTGGCTACTACAAATGTCTTGGCCCCTCATAATCATTGTTTTTTTGGTGGGGCATTGAGAAGTAATGTGTCCTCTTCCAAGACATTTAAATCACTTCATGGAGCTAGTATTCTCTTGCATTCTAGCCTTAAGGGGTTGCTTTTCTATTGTCTTCCCCTTATCATCTTTGGTCTTAGAAGGTGTCATCCCTAAGATTCCTTGACCTTGTTCATTCTTTTGATAAGAGTGAGAGCCATAAGATTTTGAAGTAGACTTCCTTTTAAGTTGTTGCTCTACCCTTATTTGCCAATCAAAGTTAGCCTCTACATTGTCCTTCCCATGGAAGTATGGGAGGTTAATGTTAGCCTCTTGAGGTTTTCTTTCCTTTTCTCTCCTATGGGAGTGAGGTCTAAGATGTGACCTATGCCTTCCTTCATAATAGTCACGAATTTCTTCACTTAGGCTCTTGCAAGAGTTATGACTAATATAGGAGGCATGTTTTTCTTTTCTTAACTCTTTTAGTATTTTCCTTCTTTCTTCTTCCATTATTTGTTTCGTCTCATCTTGATTTATTTTAACCCTCTCTTTTCCTTTTTCTTTTCTTACTAGTTTTTCTTTCCATAACTTGAGGGAACTCAACTTATCTAAGATTCTATATAGAGGGTCATTATCACTAGTATCCTCGTCATTAACACTAGATGAATGATGAATCATGTTGGTTCCTAAGTTGTGGTTCTTTCTTGTTGGGGGTTTGTAAAAAAGGTAAAAGCTAAGGTTCCAAAAGAACTCAAGATAAAAGTGATAAGAAAGAAGAAAGTACTATGCAATAACAAGATAAGGTGTGGCTAGTAAAGAAAATAAACTATGAAAGTAAGCAAGAAATTAAAGTGAAAGAAATGTAAATTAGGCGGATCCTAAGAGTGTTTGGATGACCTCATTTAAGGTTCCCAACAAAATACTCACTATCCTAAGGAACAATTGCCTAAAATTATTACACACAAATGGAAGTAGGGTGACCTATTGGAGGCACCCAACTTACTTCCAATGAAAGGCCTTTTTGTTACAAAATTTGAAAGCAATGAAGGTAAGTAAATTCTCAATTAAAAAAATTACAAAAAGATCCTGAATTTTGGTGGTTGTTCTCTCTTTGGTGATTCACTCAATTTGGAGTGCTTCTTAGTCCAATATCTCTTAAGGTGGTTGACCCCTTGCTTCTTGACTCAAATTCTTCAAGGGATGGCACCAATCCTCCTTTCCAATTCCCTATATGGCAACTCACAAACAAGGAAACAAAGACACAAGCAATAACGAAAGACCAAAAAAATGAAATGAAAGCTAAACCAATTGAGTTTTAACAAGACAAATTTTCAAGGATTATTCAACAATTAAAGCAATGAAAAGCACACAAAAACAAGCTAGGACTCAAAGAGAAACCTAGAATGGCTTTAGAGTAGAGTAGAAAAACTATAAAAAAAAAAAAAGACTCAAGAAACCTCTAGTTTTGGCACTTGTTTTCACAATAATTTTCAATTGAAATCTTAGAACTAATATTGGTATAAAATAGGCACCAATTATAGAAAAAATTTCAAGCCAAAACAACAAGCACACTTCCCTTTCACTTTTTTTTTCTTGGACACTCATTTTTCTGCCAACTTGTGTGATTTTTATTATTTTTTTACTTTTATCCAAATCACTTGGTTCTTTTTTTATAATTTTGGTATAGATGTCCAGAAAATTTAGTAAAAAATTCAGCTCAAACTTCATAGTGACCAATTCCCAATAATTTATACAAGTTCGTATGTTCAAGCTACCACCACCAGTGATTTCAACCTAGAAATCAAGAGTAGTGTTTATGTTGCTTAAGGCTTGGATAGTTACAATTTGTGTTTGCTTATGCTCAATTATCTTGAATAACACAATTCAAGAGTGCTTAAGACTTATTTTGATTCACAAATCCAACCACAACTCAACACCAAAACTCAACTTCATCATAGGCATCATGTAGGAAACTTAGCAAACAAAAAAAAGTTCAACAACAAGATTACTTCTAGGAATTGATTTAGAACATGTTATGAACTAAATAACATGCATGAATTAGACTCAAAATTCAAAAGATAGGCTAAGAATGACAAGAATACATGAACAAATGTATCTAGAATTCAATCAACAAAATAAAAATTCAACACAAACATAGAACATAATGTGACAATTATTATGACTAAACATGACTCTAAGACAACATGGATTAAGTGATTTACACTTAGATTTTTGTGTTTTTTTTCTAATCAATATTTTAGAAGAAAATTTAGATCTACAGGTTCAGCACAAGAAGTTATGACTAAAAAATGATAGAACCTAAAATCAACACAAAAACATGATTCAAGAGTAGATCTATAAAATTTGAACCATAGAAATGTAAGAATAAGTGTAGATCTAAGATTTAATCAGATTGTTTTTTTTTATTCTACTCTAAACAGTGTCGTAACCTGCCCTTTGGATGGGCCAAGGGTGCATCTTCCATTGAAGGAAAATGAGCGGAGTCGTCACCAACGTTTATTCGAGGAAAACGTCAGAAAAAACAAAATGGAAAAGGTCGAGGGTCTGTGTATTTTGAAAATGAGGGTTCGGGAGTCACTTACGCACGGGGAAGGTATTAGCACCCCACACCCCCATCACAAGGGACGACAGCCTCTAATCGAGTTTGCAAATCATGATTTCAATATCATGTATTTTCCCTTTTATCTTTATTTTCCCTTTTTATGTTTTTACTTTTTTTGGGGTCGACAAGGATGTTTCCCTCTCTCCTACGTATCCTTGGGTGCGATGAGAAAATCAGACCTACGTAGTTCTTTAAGTCTAAAAGTTTGTTGGTTAAATTGTTTTTATCTTTTTTCAAAGATTGATTTTAACTGAACAAAATTCATTTAAGGCATTGGACCTTGAAACAATCTTTTGTTTATTTTAAAAGCGGATAGAGTCATTAAGGCATTGGACCTTGAAACGATCTCTTGATTTTTGAAAGGAGAGAATCGTTAAGGCGGTGGACCTTGAAATGACCTCTTAATTTTTTTTTATGAAATGAAGAAGTTTATGAGTTGGTTTCATTTTTTTTTTTTTGCTTATTAATCTTCAATCATTTCTTAAGATAACATGCGGCGTTAATGACCAGTTAAAACTTATTTTTTGATGAAAAGAGTTTACGATACAAACGATCGGTCGAAACTTATTTAATCAATGATTAAGTGAAATTACAACAAACGATCGGTTGAATTTTATTTTAACGGTGATTAAATGAGATTACGGTATGAACGATCGGTTGAAACTCGCTTTAAACAAAGAAAAAGATCACTGATGATCGAAGAAGGAGATGAAGATGCATAAACAATAAAGGGGACCCCTAGGGGTCCATAAATCAAATTCAAATCCTTAAAGCAAGCACTAACCGAATGAAGACCAAAGAACAAATGATGAACGGTGTAGGAATCGATCACGGATGCGATTCAGAAGCGTTTCGACCTTGTTTTCTCTTCTTTCTCCTTCTTTTCTCTTCTTTCTTCTTCTTTCTGGACCTCTGGACTTCAGGGAACTCAGGGACCCTTTACTTTAGCCTTCCCGTGCCTATTTATAGCAAAACAAAGCATTTGGGATGAAGGTAGCTCGCCCAGGCGAGTTGATAACTTCATCCTGAAGTAACTTGCTCACCCAGGCGAGCTGGTTACTTCATCATGAAGTTATCTAGGTTGCTCAAGGGCTAAAAAAAGCCCCAAAAGTGACCTTTTTGCCCCCATTTTGGGTATTTTGCACATTTTCTTCCGAAATGTCAAAAAACCTTACGGAATGCACGGTAACTAGTGTTAAGCAGCTCAATTTGGCTGGCAAGAATCTAAACGTTTGCAAAAGATCGTCCCCAAATGAAATTAGGATATGATAGTTGCCCTTCTTTACTTATCTTTTATTGGAAATAAAATGGAAGTAAAGATAAAGACACTAATTTTGTTCGAGGGATCTCACCATCCAACTGGCCACTAGTGGAAGCCCAAGCAGTGAAACTGAGGAAGCATGAGGACATTGAAGTTCTTCTTTTTTCATTTTCTTCTTTTTCCTTTCATTTTCATTTTCTATATATCTATTTTTTATTTTCTTCTCTTTTTTAAAAAAAAGCATAGAAATAGAGGACGTCGAGTCCTATTAAGCACAAGGAAAAAAGACATTGAAGTCTTTGAGATGAAGACATTGTCGTCTTCGAAAGCGTAAGTAAAGGTCATTGTCATCTTTTGAAAGCATGCAATGACTGAAGACATTGTCATCTTCGAAATGTAAATGAGGGTCATTGTCGCCTTTTGAAAGCATGCAATGACTGAAGACATTGTCGTCTTCGAAATGTAAATGAGGGTCATTATCACCTTTTGAAAGCATGCAATGGTTGAAGACATTGTCGTCTTCGAAATGTAAATGAAGGTCATTGTCGCCTTTTGAAAGCATGCAATGATTGAAGACATTGTCATCTTTGAAATGTAAATGAAGGCATTGTTGCCTTTTGAAAACATGAAATGACTTAAGACATTGTCGTCTTCAAAATGTAGATGAAGGCATTGTCGCCTTTTGAAGACATTGTTGTCTTCGAAATGAAAAAGAAGGCATTGTCACCTTTTTGAAGACATTGTCATCTTCGAAATGTAAAAGGGGCAGATGACCATAATTTGTCTCTGCGTGCCATCGGACTTGATCGTCTCTGGATGGCAAAGGAGACTAAAATAGTCTCGAAAACAACGAGAGTGAATGACCATGATGGTCTTCGCATGCCATCGTACTTGATTGTCTCTAGATGGCAAAGGAGACTAACATAGTCGCGAAAACAACAAAAACGAACGACCATTATGGTCTCTGCATGCCATTGGACTTGATTGTCTCTGGATGACAAAGGAGACTAAAAATAGTCTCAAAAACAACAAAAGCGAATAACCATGATGGTCTCTGCATGCCATCAGACTCGATTGTCTCTAGATGGTAAAGGAGACTGCAATAGTCTTGAAAACAATAAAAGCAAATGACCATGATGGTCTCTGTATGCCATCGGACTCGATTGTCTCTGGATGGTAAATGAGACTACAATAGTCTCGGCTGAAAGACATTGAGTCTTCGACAAAGGGGCAGATGACCATATTTGTCTCTACATGCCATCGGACTTGATTGTCTCTGGATGGCAAAGGAAACTAAAATAGTCTCAAAAACAACAAAAGCGAATGACCATGATGGTCTCCGCATGCCATCGGACTTGATTGTCTCTGGATAGAAAAGGTGTGCAGATGACCATAATTTGTCTCCGCGTACCATCGGACTCAATTGTCTCTGGATGGCGAAATAGACTGTAATAGTCTTGGTCGAAAAGTAAATGACAGAGGACTTTGAGTCCTATGAAAGCATAAAGGCGAGGACTTTGAGTCCTATGAAAGCGAGGACTTTGAGTCCTATGAAAGCGAGGACTTTGAGTCCTATGAAGGCGAGGACTTTGAGTCTTATGAAGGAGAGGACTTTGAGTCCTATAAAAGATAAACGCGAGGACTTTGAGTCCTGCGAAAGATAAAGGTGAGGACTTTGAGTCCCATGAAGGTGAGCCAATAGGTACAAGTACCAAAGGACTTTAACCTTACGAGAAAGCAAGAGGTTGACTCTTTGAGAGGGCCTCTCATCTATGCACTTATTACCTAATATGAACATGATGATTTTTTGGGGGATGCAGATGTATGCAACCATCATCTTGAAATACAATAAATGCAGACTTTGTATGCAATAATGCAATGCAATGGAAAATTGTACAATGTTCGTGACATTCTTTCCTATTTTTGTGATTTTGATTTGATTTGATTTTTTTTTCTTTTTATGGAAAACATAGATTGACTATCTCTTTTTTTGAAATATGTGACAACTCATGCAACCTTATCCTATCTTTTTGCAAATCTCTTCGGTGACTCCCTCAGAGTGTATGTTCTATTTGGTTTAGTCACTTGACAATTTTGGAGTGGCGGCAATAGAGTCATTTGAAAGTTAATCAATCAATTGAATATTAATCCTAGGGTTTTCCCTTTTCCTTTTTTAAAAACTTTGATTATTCTGCACAGCAAGAAAACCCAAGTCTTTGGGATCAATCGCGTGCACCATTGAAGGAGGGCAATGGATTGTTACACTCTAGTATATGACCAAGTGAGACCTTCTTGATTTAAGATTTACAGAGTGATGCCAAGGGTCTGTCGATCCCACTGAAACTTGATGACATGGACTAATCACGAAAGAATTTATAATGCAGCTACCCTTGGATTCGAAAGAAATCCCAAAGAGTTTGCATGAGAGATTAACATCAGATGTTTGGGCATCTTCCACGAGCTCTTGGCCAAATGAGTTTTTTTCTCAAATGTGCAAGTGCGAACCTTAGGGGTTTCTCTTTCTTTTTTGTATATATATATTTTTAAACAATCACAAGCGTGCACGAATTTCATTCCAGAATCCCAACTTAAAAGAAAATTAGTCATTTCTTGATCCACATGGGCTTTATTGGGCTTGTAACGTGGTCAGGGGTGAGAGGGCTATGAAAGAAAGGATTAGAAAGGCTCAAAGAGTGTTTGAGGGTTACATTGAGTAAGAACCTCAAGAGCGTTGCTTGTACCTTTTGGGTTGGGCTCTACCCCTTTTTTTCTACATTAATCTTTCATTGCACTTTTGTGCCTTTATTGTAGAATTTGGAGATCTTTTGTCTCTCTTTTATTTGCTCGCCTTTGGTGGATTTCATTTTCTTTTTTCTTTTCATTGATGCTCAACTTCATGCATGTGTAGTTTGCATTGCTCTTCCCACTAGTTTAGCGGTGGTTCCCACTCAAGGTTTCTATTTTGCTTTTTGTGTTTTTTTTGTGTTTATTTTTAGAAAACAAATATGCTTTGACTCCGAGGGGGTAGCAAAGGATAAACTAGTGTTTGGGATGTTGAAACATTGTCATGTGTCATTTCAAATCCTGACTTAGATCCTTTTGTAGTTTGAATTTTGGGACAAAACCTTAACAACACGCCCCCGATTGTTTTTTTTTATTTTATTTTATTTTATATCAACCCTAATTTTTGCTTAGGCCACCCTTTTGGGTTTTCAACCCAATGGGTGAGAAATTTTTATCTGTCCCCTAGGTTCGCTTGAGGCTCATGCACGGTGCCTCTCATTGCCCCAGTGTAGGGCTTTGAGGTATCTATTGTCGTCTTTTGTCACAACCTTGTAGCAAGGAAGAAAAGAAAGAAACTGTGCAGGTTCTTGAAAATGAATTTTCAAGGACGAGAAATATATAAAGGTTTTTCAATTGACATATTAAGTCAAATAACTCTTGTTCTTGATAACTCACTTTTCTCTCAAAAGACAAACTCTTAGGAATGATAAAATGAGGTCACATGAATGTCTGTACTTTTTATTTGAAACATAGTCAATCAAACATCCCCCCCCTTTTTTTAACTTCTTTGTTTTTTTTTTACTCGTCGTTTTACGGCACCCTCACCAAATGTGTAGAACGAGTAATTTCTTATTGAATAGTCTTGGAAGTCAAAACTCAGGAGCGCAGGTCAACCAAGTAAACAAACCAACGACTTACACTCACCTTCCAGTGGAAGCTAAGATGTAATTGTGAGAGGAGGAGAGACAAGGATGTCAAATTTATCCATATTATTAGCATTGTAACTGTGGCTTACAATAATGGCATAAACATGAAAATCCTAATGAGTCATTAGAGACATCTAACAACAACCTTCAAATTGCCCCATGTATAGTGTCACTTGCCAATGTTAGAATTCACAAGCGGTTCTCCTCAAATTTCAGCCAGCCCGCATCAATTAGACATTGCACCTTATGTTTCAGGGTCCTACAATGCTCAATGGAATGCCCCGGAACTCCTCCATGATAAGCAAATGTTGTGTTCGAGTTGTATCCTCAAAAAAATGGAGGTTGAGGAACCTTGGCTGGGGTTATGGCTACCATTGAATTATCGAGTAGATATGGGAGCAAGTTAGCATAGGACACCGGAATTGGGGTGAATTCTACAGGCTTTTTCGCTGGAAAAATCCCTCCCTGGTTGGTGTTTTGGTTTGTGTTAAGAGTGGTGTTTGGCATTGGAAGTGCGGCAGGCAGGCTTAGTGGCTGATTTAGGGATGGCCTTTGCGGATGATTGGGTGGTGGGCGATGAGAAGGGTTGATATTTGAAATTCTGATACCAGGGGACAGATGTCGTACAGGATGTCACGACATCACGCTTCAGAACATGCAGTTTATGTGTGTCCGTATGAACAGATTAAACAAGTAATAACACAAGAGAATTGTTTACCCAGTTCGGTGCAACCTCACCTACATCTGGGGGCTACCAAGCCAGGGAGGAAATCCACTCTCAATAGTGTTAGTTCAAGGTCTAACAACCCCTGTTTACAACCTTCTCACCTAACCACTACCCGTGCGATCTCTACCTAAGACCCAATCTTAGATATGAGAACCTCTGCTCACTCCCTCTCACTCACACTCCCGTGTTTACAATTTATTCAAAGACACACCAGAGATCAACTCTGAACAAATGGGATCAACCCTACACAATAGAGATCAACTCTACACACTCAGGTCCAACACTTGATGTTAGTATACCATCAAGGTGGCTCACAAAAACACTCAAGTCCTAAAACTCACAAAATAACTTTTCAATCCCGGACTTGGTACAGAACTCGTGCAGCCTCCATGATTATATAGCCGTGTACGATTCTGGGCTGCAAGTTCTTGATGCTGGAGGAGATCTATCTTCTTCTGAAAAATCTGCAGTTAAAGAACTAAAAGATAACTTTTGATCTTTTAGTTTGAATCTTTAATCTTTAATCTTTAATCCCTGAACGAACTCTTCTACTTTGAAATTCGAACTTTAATGATCTTTTAATTCGTTCCTAAAGATAGATCTTCTTATCTCTTGCTAACTGCACAATAATCTGTTAAAGATATAACAGAATTATATGTCCAGTATTATCGGGCCGGATGTCAGGACATCGTGTCCGACATCGTGGATCCTGCAGCTTCACTTCTGCACTTGACTTTTATCTTGCAGTGCACAGCAACTCCAGTATTCTCGAGCAGGATGTCAGGACATTGTATCCGACATCGTGGATCCTGCAACTTCAATTCATCACTTGAACCTTTATCTTGCCTTGTGCATTGTGCAGCCCGATCTTATTCCTTGACATAACGTTGGACATCATGTGCAGCAACTCCAGCTTTCCTTCATTGTCTAAGTGCTTATGTTTTAACAAAATCTTAGCCAACCTTTTTAAACTCAGTAGTGCTAAGCACTAACAATCTCCCCCTTTGGCAAATTTTGTCTAAAACATACTTAGACACTTCCTGAGCAGGTAAGAGCAGTTATGCAAGTGGGATCAGCAACATTCATTTTCAGAGTAATCAAGCACAGCGGAAATTCTTCAAGTTGCTAATCTACAAGTCAATCTACAAGTCTTCTCCAGGATGTCAAGACATCTCTCGTGACATCAGCTTTCTGCTTCTGCTCCCCCTGTCTCCATGCTTACTGCATCATCTTCTATCAGCTACTAGTCTTCTCCAGGATGTCAAGACATCTCATGTGACATCCGCTATCTGCTCCCCCTGTCTTTATGCTCCTACTGCAGCATCTTCTAGTAGCTTACATCAGTCATCATCAGCAGCAGTCTCCCCCTCAAACTCATATTCATACAACTCCCCCTCAAGGTTATGAATCATGCATACATCGTATCCTACTGCCATACATCATACATAGTATCCTACTACTCAAAATCATGCATAATAGCAAGCATAATACTATTACTCCCCCTTTTTAGACATAAATTTGGCAAAAGTAGGATGCATGAAATTAAAGTGCAAATATTACAGACCAATAACAATGAATTGTTCAAAGGGACATGCCCCTATATCTAGTAACAGTGAAAAACAAAATTAAAGGTCTGATGATCATGGGGTGGCTTCAGAATCATCATCGGATTCTGTCTCTTCTGCTGCATCTTCCTCTTCCTCAGCAGCTTCTTCTTCTTCTTCAGCTGCTTCTCCTTCTTCCTCAGCTGCTTCTTCATTATCAATGCCACTCTCTGAGAGCCTTTTGATCAGCAGTTCTAGCTCCATCTTCTTCTCTGTGGTGGCTTTGATGGTTGCTTCCAGCACCTTGCATGTGTCCTTGAGTTCAGCAATCAGAGCATCCTTGGACACAGCACCTGAAGCAGCAGCTTTCCCTGATGTCGAGACAGATGTCGAGACAATGTCTGGGACATGAGTCCCTTCAAACAGTTTGTAATGCAGGGATAGAGGAGATTCTCTCTTCATCACAGAGTCAGTGTAGTTTAACATATTGGGATGCTGACTCAACATAATGCCACACAATACAGTAGGGAAGGCAATGGGTAATTTGACAGCAAAAGATTCTGAATGCTTAACAGTTTGATCAAAGATATAGTTTCCAAAATTAAATTTGGATTTGGTTCCAACAGCATACAGAAATTTACCCAAACCTGTGGCAACAGTGGAAGTATGATTGGTGGGAACCCAGTTTGCAGCTCCAATCCTGTGTAGAATTGCATACTTCACACTTAGCTTCCCTGCTGAAAGCTTCCCTTTCTTTGGCCAATGCTGGACTCGTTTGGCAGTGATTTCCTTGGCAATTTGATGCTCAGAAACATCAATATCTATCACTCCATCAGTAGGTCTGCCCAGATATTTGTTAATCACAGCAGGGGAGAATCTAACACACTTTCCTCTGACAAACACTCTTTGATAATCATCACTTTTTCTGTTTGATATGTCAGAGGGAATGTTGACAATGAATTCCCTGACTAAGCCTTCATAGCAATCTCCCAACTTGCTGACAGTCTTCAGCAGTCCAGCAGCCTTGATGAGGTCCATGATCTCCTTGCAATCCAAGGCAGCTCTTCCCAGTTCTCTTTCCAAGGCCAGTCTTCGTTGATACACGAATTTCCACCTTTCAGCATTGCCAATGGAGTGGAATGAAATGTTGTCCAATGGTGCATCAGGAACATTTCCAGGCACCTTCTTCCCTGAAGTCTTGGCCTTCTTAGATGTTGAGACATCTAGTTCGACATCCTCATCAGAATCGGATGAGGAAATTTCTTTCCTCTTCTTGGAGGGGATAGCAACCTTGCTTCTTCTGGATGTGGCAGGAGTGATTGGAGTACTCTTCTTCTGGGCCATAGTCTTGATTCGTCCAGACCTCTTAAGGGGAGATTTTCCCTTTCTGCTTTGTAACCTTTCTGCAATGCCCGGTGCCAACCTGTTGGCAATGGGTTCTTCATCAGATTCTACTTCTTCAAGGTTAATGAGGTTACCTGGAGCAGGTTCTGGTGCCCTTGGTGCAGGAGTCTCCTCTGCGGCTTGATCATCTTCCTCAGTTGATCCCTCTTCACTGGGTGAGGGGAGTGTTTCAGCATTTGGAGCGGAAGATGTTGGAACATCTTTCTTGACATCAGGCACAGAAACATTTGGGTTGGACGATGTTGGGACATCTTCATTAGCTTCAGGAACAGAAGCATCTTTCAGAATGCTACTCACAATACTCCGGATTTTCTTGTCCATCTCCGTGTCTACTTCCCTAGGACTCGTTGCAGGGCTAGGGTTTTCAGCAATCTTCACTCCCTGTGGTCTTCTGGGAACCAGTTTCTCAGGGACAGAGGCTTGACCAGGAATTTTTTGGATGGGTTGGATGCTGAGTTCAGGTTGTTCCTGGTGTGGAGATGATGGGACAGATGGTGAACCAGAAGCTGCAGTATCTTTTGATGAGGTAGCCATGGAAAAGCAGAGCGTTTGGAATGATTTCGTAAATCTCAGAAAGCTATTGGGAAATGCTGATGAAAACACGAATGTCAAGCAGATATATATTTGAATGAGGAATGTAGAGGGCCGTGTGAAGCAACGGTCGAATTTTCCTTGGTTCAGTAGTGAACGTGCTATTAATGCTAAGTGATTCGTTTGGGCACGTTCAGATTGCTGTAGTTGCTATAATTCCTCTAGCACACAAATGCCCAGCTTGCCCCTCAGTTTTTCAAACTGATTTGCATCCAAAGCCTTTGTGAAAATATCTGCTATTTGTTCCTCAGTGTCAACATGCTTCAGTGTGATCACTTTATCATCAACAAGATCTCTGATATAGTGATGTCTAATGTCAATGTGCTTGGTTCTGCTGTGTTGAACAGGATTTTTAGAAATATTAATAGCACTCATGTTGTCACAGTACAATGTCATGACATCTTGTTCGACATTGTACTCCTTCAGCATCTGCTTCATCCAAACTAGCTGTGAACAGCTGCTTCCTGCTGCAATGTACTCGGCTTCTGCTGTAGATAGGGACACACAGTTTTGCTTCTTGCTGAACCATGAAATAAGATTGGTTCCCAAATAGAAGCATCCACCAGAAGTGCTTTTTCTGTCATCTGCACTTCCAGCCCAATCAGCATCACAATACCCAACCAGCATTGGATTTGAACAATGACAGTACATAATCCCATAGTCACTGGTGCCATTTACATATTTCAAAATTCTCTTTACTTGAGTCAAGTGACTTATCTTAGGATTGGCTTGATATCTTGCACAAACACCTACTGCATAGGTGATGTCGGGTCTGCTAGCTGTTAAATATAATAAGCTCCCTATCATGCTTCTGTACAGGCTTTGATCAACACTGGTGCCAGCTTCATCCTTTGACAGCTTCAAGTGAGTAGGTGCAGGTGTTCTTTTATGGCTGGCATTCTCCATCCCAAACTTCTTGACAATGTTCTTTGCATACCTGCTTTGTGAGAGGAATATGGAGTCCTCCATCTGCTTCACTTGAAGTCCCAGAAAATAAGTCAGCTCTCCAACAAGACTCATCTCAAATTCAGATTGCATCTGTTGGACAAAATGTCGAAGCATCTCATTCGACATCCCTCCAAACACAATGTCATCAACATATATCTGTGCAATCATCAAGTTTTCAGCATCTTGCTTGACAAAGAGAGTCTTGTCAATTCCCCCCTTCCTATACCCTTGCTGAGTAAGGAACTCTGTTAGCCTTTCATACCAAGCTCTTGGAGCTTGCTTCAATCCATAGAGAGCCTTCTTGAGCCTGTATACATGATCTGGATGAGTCGGGTCTGCAAATCCCTTTGGCTGCTCCACATAGACTTCTTCATTCAGGTATCCATTCAGAAATGCGCTCTTCACATCCATCTGGTACAGCTTGAATTTGAGGATGCAAGCCACACCAAGTAATAATCTGATGGACTCAAGTCTAGCAACTGGGGCAAAAGTCTCATCAAAGTCTACACCTTCAATCTGAGTGTAGCCTTGAGCAACCAGTCTGGCCTTGTTTCTGGTTATGACACCTTCTTCATTGGTTTTGTTCTTGAAGATCCACTTGGTGCCAATCACATTAGTTCCCTCGGGCCTAGGAACTAGCTCCCAGACTTCATTCCTTTTGAATTGCTCCAATTCTTCTTGCATGGCATTGATCCAGAACTCATCTGTCAGTGCCTCTTTCACGTTCTTGGGCTCAATTTTGGAGACAAAACATGAGTTTGAGACGATCTCAACCTCCCTTGATCTTGTAGTGACCCCTCTGTTTGGATCACCTATAATCAGCTCCTTGGGGTGCATCTTCTGGATTCTAATGGAGGGTCTCTTGTCAGGTTGGTTGATGTTTGAATCATCTGTAGCAGAATCAGAGTTTTCTGCATTTTCTCCACTTTTAGCTGCATCTGCTACATTGTCTCCCGATGTTCTGACATCTTCTTCGACATCTTTCTTTCTTGCTGGAGACAGATCATCAACAACCACATTGATGGATTCCATCACTGTTCTGGTTCTGGAATTGAATACTCTATATGCTCTGCTGTTTGTAGAGTATCCCAGGAATATTCCTGCATCACTCTTGGGATCCATCTTTCTCCTTTGCTCTCTATCTGCCAAGATGTAACATGGACTTCCAAAGATGTGAAAGTGCTTGACAGATGGCTTCCTCCCTTTCCAGATTTCATACAGGGTGGTTGAAGTCCCTCTTCTCAGTGTGACTCTGTTGTGGATGTAGCATGCTGTGTTCATGGCTTCAGCCCAGAGATTATAGGGAAGTTCTTTGGCATGAAGCATGACCCGAGCAGCCTCTTGCAAGGTCCTGTTTTTCCTCTCAACTATCCCATTCTGTTGTGGTGTAATGGCTGCAGAGAACTCATGAGTGATGCCTTCAGATGTGCAGAATTCAGTGAATCTGCTGTTTTCAAATTCTCTGCCATGGTCACTCCTGATTCTCTTGATGACACAGTCTTTCTCTCTTTGAAGTCTTAGACTCAACTCTTTGAATACTTCAAAGGTTTCTGATTTCTCTCTGATAAATTTTACCCAGGTAAATCTGGAGAAATCATCCACAACAACATAGGCATACCTCTTTCCGCCAAGGCTTTCAACTTGCATAGGCCTCATCAAATCCATGTGAAGTAGTTCCAGCACCCTGGAAGTGGTCTGATGTTGAAGCTTCTGGTGGGACATCTTGACTTGCTTTCCAATCTGACATTCACCACAGATTCTGCCTTCTTCTATTTTCAGATTGGGAATGCCTCTAACAGCACTTTTGTCAAGGATTTTCTTCATGCCTCTTAAGTGCAGATGTCCAAACCTTTGATGCCATATTCTGACTTCATCTTCTTTGGAGGATAGACATGTGGAGGAGTAGCTGGTTTCTTGGGGTGTCCATAGGTAACAATTGTCCTTTGATCTGCTGCCCTTCATTAGAACTTCACTCTTCTCATTTGTCACCAAGCATTCTGACTTTGTGAAGTTTACATTGAATCCTTCATCACACAGTTGACTGATGCTGATCAAGTTTGCAGTCAGTCCCTTCACCAGCAGTACTTTGTTCAGACTAGGCAGTCCATCATGAGCTAGCTTTCCCATTCCAATGACCTTTCCTTTAGAGCCATCTCCAAATGTCACATAACTCGTGGAGCCAAGCTCAATGTTCAGCAGGA